>NW_007727205.1:203926-227833 GCF_000696425.1 Galeopterus variegatus
CATTTACTACATCTTCACATTTTATAGGCAAGGCCCATCTTTGAGCTGCCATCCAGCTGGTTTTGCTGCCAGCATGCTGCATTCGTTGATGTAACCACTGGGCTACATCAGTAGCTGGGGCTCTCTCCAGCCATCTTACCTTAGCCAAGGCATCAGCTTCATCATTTCCTGGACAGGCTAGGGGGAAATGTCCTGTGACATGAGAAAGGGTTACTTCTTTCTCATGCCCCAATTCTCATAACTCTTGCTGCATGGCTTGTCCCCACAGGTGTCAGTGGCCTACCATCCACCGTTGATATTTCCAAGTAGAAATCCAAAGGGTTAAACCTTTGAACACAGCCTAGTTGTTAGTACAGATGGTTAATGGCCCAGGCTCATTTTTTATCACCATCCATACTGCTCTCAACTCAGCCCATCGACTGCTTTGCCCTGTGCCATTTTCATACGACATGGTATCTGTTAAGGGCTGGATAGCAACAGCTGTCCATAATGCTGAAGTTCCCATGCTAGAACCATCTGTATACCAAGCTGGTTCTGTGATAGGTCCCTGTCCCTAATGGAAAGGTGTAGCCTCCATCTCCATGGGTAAGTGTTATGTCAAAGTTTCCTCCACAACCTCTTCTGGTCCTAGCACAGTTTGCAACTCTTTGGACAGAGGACTCATTGACACAGTGCTTTGTTCTATATATGCTCCCCATTTAGACAGAGTGGGAGTCTGAGCTACACCTGTTTTAGGGTTGGCTGCCCACGTGCACAGCTAACCTAGTATGGGATATGTTGTCTTTACTAGGACTTTGGCAGTTCCTGTGATAACTTCAGTGGCCATCAAGGCAGAATAAGCAGCTGCTAGCTGTTTTTCTGTTAGAGAATAACATACTTCAGCACCCTTCCAAAGCACCAGAATCCTACAGGTGTTTGGAATCGGTCTTGTCTCTGCCACAAACCCCATCCTAACCCCTCTTGGGTGATATTTACGTCTAATTCAAAACGTTTAGTGGGATCAGCAACTTGTAAAGCCTGTACTTGCTGTATTGCCTTTTTTTTTTTTTCCCCTTTTTGTCTTTTTTCGTGTCCGGCAACGGATCGCAACCCTCAGTGTCGCACCCGTACCGGACTGGGACCAGCAACGGGATCGCAACCCTCGGTGCTGCGCTCGCCCCTCGCTCAGCCAGTGAGCGGGAACCGGTCTGTATGTGGGATCCGAACCCTCGGCGGGAGCGCGGCCGCACTCCCAAGCGGCGCACTGTAGCAGTGCGCCACCGGGCCGGCCCTGTATTGCCTTTTTTGTAGCCTACTAAGCCTGTTCTACTTCCTCGGTCCAATCCCAGAGGGCTCTTTTCTTTGTTAATGGATACAGTGGGTGTGCCATTTGAGCCATATGGGGTACAAAAGCTCTCCAATACCCCAGAAGTCCCAAATATGTCTGTAGCTGGGCTACAGTTGTGGGTCAAGGGTATGCCTGTATCTTGTCTACAGTAGCTTCTGGGATGACCCTCGTCTTACCTGACCAGATCACTACTAAGAATTGGACTGACAGCCCAGGTCCTTGTACTTTGGCTGTGTTCACGGCCCACCCACATTGTTCCAAATGGCTTAGCAGCATTGGAGCTGCCTGGGTTAAATCTGTAGAAGAATCAGAGATTAACAACACATCATCACTTTAGTGAAACATTGTAACCGTGCTGGGCTTTGTCTACTTGGCTAGGTCCCCAGCCATTAAACCATGACAGATGGTTGGGCTATGCAGATAACCTTGGGGCAATACTTGAAAGGTCCACTGCCTTCCTTCCCAGGTGAAGGCAAACTGATCTTGGCTATCGGCCAAAATTGGAATAGAGAAGAAAGCATTTGCAAGGTCTGATACATAATGATAAGTTCCCAGCTGAGTCATCAGCTGATCCATCAAGTCGTCAACCAAAGGCATGGCTGCATGCAAAGGAGGCACTACTTTGTTTAGTTCTCGATAGTTTACAGTCATTCTCCAGTTATCAGATTTTTTCATTGGCCATACTGGAGCATTAAATGGGCTATGAACTGGACGAATAATGCCAACTTTTTCTAATTCTAATATAGTGGCACCTATCTCTGCATGTCCTCCTGGTAGGCAATACTGCTTTACATTAACCACATGTCTTGGCTGGGGTAACACCTGTGGGTCATGTTTAGCATATCCCCGTAACACAGGCTTTATTGTCTGTATTCACAGCCGAAACTCTCCAACTGTTGTTTTCAGGTGCAAAGCATAAAGTACATCCATACTCAAGATGTACTCAGCTACTGGGGATATATATACAGTATACACATGAGGGGGCAATTGTCCTATGCTTAATGGCAGTGACACAGCTTTGACTTCAATAATATGTCCTCCATATCCATCTATATGATCTGTGGCCCCTGGAAACTTATCTGGATTGCCATATATCAGGCTACATTCTATGACTGTATCTACCAATGCCAAAACATGCTGCACATTAGTCCTTGGCCAGTGTATTGCCAATTCAACGTGAGGCCTCCGGTCCTCGCCTGCCCTCAAAAGACGAGTACCTTGGCCTGCTCCCTAATCAAACTGGAACATTTCATCCACCTCCTCAGAAGCAATCAAAAAATCCTTTAAGTCCACCAAGTGCACTTTGCTACCTGTTTCTGGACGTTTAATGAAACGCTGTTCAGGGCGTAATTGTTGCCACAAGGCAAACAGGACTGCATTTGGCTGCCAGTCAATTTTCTTTTTATCAACTCCTTCTGCAAGCAAGTCAAGCCACATCTGCTTACAGCTAGTCTTGCTTGGTCCCTTTGGGACAAAATCCAAGTATTTCTTGGGGGTTTGGTCTTAGCCACCTTTCGGACCCTTTTGCTTGTCTTTTCTCCTCTACTACACCCAAGCTAGCTATCACGGTCGTTACTTCATGTATAGGACGACCAATGTATGGGGCCAGTATGGCCATCAGTGACCCAAAGGACATTGATGGGGCATTTTGCAGTACTGTGTCTCTCATGCTGCCTCTAAAATTTTCATCGTCCGGGCCACAGGTGTTCATATTAAACATGGACTGCCTCATCCCCAGCTCCCAAATTATTTGAACCAAGTCAGTATATGTTTGCCATTTACTCACAGTCTTGGGCCATTCCCCAGCACTTGCCCACATGGTTTGGGCAGCTGCACTCACCCATTCCATTAAAGAGTGATCACCTGGCCCTTGTGCGTATCTGTGGCTATTTTGCAGTTGCTGCCTCAGGGATGGGTGCATGGTAATAGAGGCCAATTTTTCTGTCTCCTCACCAGAGCATATCACACTATCCACCCCTAGGTCCCATAACTGCAGCAGCCAAGCAGCTAGGGGTTCCCCCTGTTTCTGCCAGAACTGTCTCCCTAAATCAACTAATTCAACCTGGGTGTATGGGACATAGGTAGTGAATTCAGTTACCTGTGGATTACCCTCTTGTTGTCCACATGATCCTATAGACTGCTCGTGTTTCAGTTTCTGGTGCACAATAGGTCGTGCCTGGAGACGCAAAGTCTCCTCCAACTCACCACTGGGTTTGTCGTTTTTCCAGGTGTGAGAGGCAGGGGTGCCCAGTCACAGCACGTCATCCTCCAGACAGATTATCCATGCTTCCAACAGCTCTGCTTCTTTAAATCTCAATCAGTTCGTATAATAGTGAGCAGTAGCCAGGCTCCGGTCAGCAGAAAAGTGGCCACCGGACACCAAATACTCAAGGAGAGCCACATTTCCTCCCCCTCCCAAGGGGCTCTCCGAGGCCACACTGCTTCATGGAGTGCCTGGTCTATGCTGACTTGCAGTATAGTGAGCAGTAACCGGATCCCGGTCACCTGGAAAGTGGCCAGAGGGCACAACATATTCAGGGGCAGCCACATTTCCTCCCTCTCAAAGGGGCTTTTGGCTCCCTTACCTGCTCAAATATCCTGCCGAGTATGCCAATTGTAAAGCTAGGGCTTACAGACCCCTCAAGTCTGTTGCACAGATTGGGTTACAAAGCCTCCACATGCAGGTCTGTGAGCTAGGTAATAGAAAAAAAAGGTTCTGGGAACCGTGGGTACAGGAAAATGAACGAGCTTTATTCAGGTCTAGGAGCAACTGTCCTAGTGGCTTCTCTGAGAGTTCTGAGAAGCACTGCGGATCAGAGCTATTAGTCTTTTATACTTAAGTGCACAACCCCGGACACCTGGGCGTCCAAAGGCAATTTACATTAAGTAGTAACAAGGAATACCTGAGGATATTCACAGCAACTGCTCGGCAAGATTCTGAACATCTGAGGGGCACTGACATTTTCCTATTTTTTCGAACAGAGGGTTTTAGTGGGAGAACAAAATGGCCAGATTCGTACTTTTGAAAGCTCTTTCTGGCCACAGGATGGAGAACGGATTGGAAGAGGAGATTAAAGGCTGTGGTAAAAGTTCAGGTGAAAGTATTTAGTAGAGTAGCCATCTGAGTGCATTCATTGAGCCCCCCATGACAGAAGCTTTTATTGAGCACCTACTCTGTTCCAGGCCCTGTGTTCTGTGTTAGCTAGGAGATTACCAAATTCTCTTCCTGTGCTGGGATTCTGGGAGTCATGAACACAAATAGCTGTCACGCTTTGCCAAAGCTAACCTGGGCCATAAAAAGAAGGACAGACATGTGCTGTGTGTGGGAACTCTGAACAGGATCAGCAGTAATTTCTGGCTGGCGGCGGGATTCAGGAGGGCTTCTTAGTGGTGGCATATGACCTGACTCTTGATGGAACTAGGATGTGGGGGGATTTCTCAGAGTGCAGATGGCAGAGAGGATGGCAACTGCATTTCAGCTGGAAGGTACTGTATGAGAAGTTTGGAGGTAGAAAACAGCACTTGGGAGAAACAGGATCTGGGCCAGGCTGAAGGCTGAAGGGTGGATGGAGTAGAGGGCTGGCAGCCAACCCTACAGTATGGCTTAATCTTTGAGTCTGGGCTCTGGAGTCAGACTGCCTGAATTCAAATTCTGACTCTATCATTAGTAGCTGTGTGACCTAGATATGTTACTTAACCTCTCTGGGCCTCAATTTCTTTATGTGTAAAATGAAAACAAATAACAATACCCACCTCACAGGGTTGTTTTGAAGAGTAAACAAGTTATTAAGTGTGAAGTAGTAAGAAGGGTGCCTACATGTGCTAACTGCTCCATAAATATTTGCTGTTTCGTCTTGGAGAGGCCTCAAATGCCAGAATAACGAACTTGGGCTATCTCTTGTGGGCAGGGGGAACTATGGATGGTTCATGAATAGAGGAGACAGTCAAAACTGGGCTCGAGCTGTGTGCTGGGAGGTGAGAGGGTTGAGAGGTTGGTGGGCAGGATCCTGCAATCCCGAGGGGGAGGAGAGGAGCATCTTAGATGCAGGGGGTGGGCTGGGACAGGTCTGCCCCCTGGAGGGTGACATCAAGGGCCCCTGAAGCCCAGGAGGAGTGAGAATTTGGGGTGGAGGGCAGTCCCCTGGTCTGTTTCCACTTTGCTCCTGGCAGTATTGCAGACTAACACTTGGGAGGGTAGAGGATGAGTGGTGGGAGTTACTGCCAGGGCAGAGCCAAGCTCCACCACCTGCAGCCTGGAACCCAGCCTCATGGGTGCGGCCTACCCCCTACACCCAGCCCCCAGCGCAAAGTGCTCTGCGGCATGGCTGGCAGGCCTGTTGCAGCTCAAGCTCCTGCTCTGGTAGGATCCCTCCTACACCCACCTACACCTACTGAGGGCTTGCCTCTGCCCTGTGCCCTGGCCTTTTCCAAGTAGGGGTTGGGGAGTAGCGCCTTAGTTCTTTCGCCAGCCAAGAGCCCCCCAACTTTGTGCCTTCCCAAACCAGAACATTCTGTGGGTCCCAGCCACACCCATTCCCCCCACAGTCTCCTCCATTCCTCACCTGCCTGTTCCTCCCTTCCCGACCCTTCTCCTGTTCTCCCCAACTCTGTGGCTCCTACTGTGCCTGCTCAGCTCAGGGCGCCTGGGCTCTGTCGCCATCTGAGTTCCCTGGCAGCCTGGTTGCCATGGCACCATGGGAGCAGGCCTGGCAGAACAACAGCTCTGGGTAACGGGCAGGCAAGACCTGGAGCCCGACTCCTGCCACTCTTCCACCTGGACACCCCCCTGCTCCTCTCCCCCAGCTGAGCAGAGGAGGCCATGAGGAGAAAAAGGAAGCTGCCCCTCAGGGCAGCTCTTTACCTGTGAGGACACCGGGTGGGAGGCACCTCCCACTGTCATTGAGCCTGGGAACCCTGGGAACTGGCAAGGCTGGGAGCACCAGCAGCTGAGGGCAGGGGCGGGGCTGCAGGGGCAGGGCTGGGCTGGGGAGGGGAGAGCCTGGGCAGGCAGGATGCAGGGGTGGGCCTCGGGCACCTGGGGAAAGGGCTGGGAGGGGTTGGCACTTCAAGGGTGCTGGTCTGTGGTTGTGCTGGAGATCAGACTGGGAGGGAAACCACAGTACATTGTGTTGGGGACAGGGACATGAGGGGATGGAGCTGTGAGGGGAAGAGGTCTGGGGGAGGGGTGGAGCTGTGAGGGAACTAGTCTATCAGAGGATGGAGCTGTTGGGGACAGAGCTGTTAGAAAAAGGGGCTTGAGGGGACAGGACTGGGAAGAGTCTGGACTTAGAATAAGGCTGTGAGGGGACCCGGCTGTGAGGGGTGAGTAGAACTGGGGACAAGACTGTGAGAAGACAGAGCCTTCAAGGAAAATAGTCTAAGAGGATGGAGTTAAGAGAGGACAGGGCTGGAGGGGAATGAGGATTGGGCTGTGAAGGCAAGAGGGTTTGATGGGAAAGGACTGTGGGGGCAGTGAGGACTAGCTTGAGGGCTAAAACTCCCCTCTGGTCTTTAAGTGTTGGGGTCCCTATATCTGTGAGTAAGCAAGGGTGGATGGGATCAGGGATAGGGATCTGCTCCACCCACTCTCGGTCTGGCCTGGCAGGCCCCTCTCCTGTTCCCACATCCTGGCTCATCTTATCTCATCCCCACAGTGTGGAGGGTGATGCCCCAGGCAGCGACCTGAACACAGCGGTTGATAGCCCTGGGAGCCAACCCCCCTACCGGCTGAGCCAGCTGCCCCCCACCAGCAGCCACATGGGGGCTCCCCCTGCTGGGGGGGGCCCCCGAGCCAACCCCCCTCCCGGCTGAGCCAGCTGCCCCCCCCCAGCAGCCACATGGGGGCTCCCCCTGCTGGGGTGGGCCTCCCCTGGGCTCAGCGGGCACGCCTCCAGCCAGCCAGTGTTGCTCTGAGGAAGCAGGAGGAGGAGGAGATAAAGCGCTCCAAGGCCCTGTCGGACAGCTATGAACTCTCCACAGACCTGCAGGACAAGAAGGTACAGAAGAGACAGCTCTCTGGTTGGGAATGGGAGTGGGATGCAAGAGAGGGCCAAGGGAGGGGTTGGGTATGGTGCTTGAGGTTGGTATTTGGGGAGGGACAGTGAGACTAGAATTGGAGAAGACTGGCTCCAGGACCGTTCACCCTACGGGAGATTCACTCATTCACCACCCATCCACTGATTCTCGTATTCGCTCAGCACACATTTCTTGAGCTCCATTTCTGGGTTCTGGAGATGTAAAGCTGAATGAGATCTGGACCCAGTCCTCAAAAAACTCAGTTGAATGGGGTAGGCACACACATAAGTTGACAATTTCAGAACAGTGTGATACAGTATATTGTTTCACTAAAAACACACACACAAAAAAACAGCCAAAACAAAACTACGTATGGGGGAAGAAACTGGAAGGACATATACCAAAATGTTAATTGTGGTTATGACTAGGTGTTTGGACTTTAGGTGAACCAATTTTCCTTCCTTCCTTTCCTCCTTTCTTCCTCCCTCTCTCCCTTCCTTCCTTCTTTCCTGTTCTTTCTGCTTCCCTCTCTCTCCTCCTCTCTCATTCTGTTCCTCCTTCTTGTTCTTCATTTATTTCTTCCTTTCTTTCCTTTTTGGCTTCTCTGTTTGTTTTTTAAACTGTTTCTGAATGATCAACATGTACTTCTTGTAAATTAATGAAGCAAAACATAACCCAATCCCATGTGACCAGTGCTAGCTGAGATTCAAGTGAGAAGACAACACTGACACATCCAGGCAACTGGAAGCAGTTAGCTGTGACTTGGGTGGCAGTGTGGCTGAGGGCCCAGGACCATATAAGGCTGTAGTGAATTTCTGACCTTGTTCCCCTCAACCCTCCCCTGCCAGGTGGAAATGCTGGAGAGGAAGTATGGGGGCTCCTTCCTGAGCCGCAGGGCTGCCAGGACCATCCAGACAGCCTTCCGCCAGTACCGCATGAATAAGAACTTCGAGCGGCTTCGCAGCTCAGCTTCAGAGAGCCGCATGTCCCGCCGCATCATCCTTTCCAACATGCGGATGCAGTTCTCCTTTGAGGAGTACGAGAAGGCACAGAACCCTGCGTACTTCGAGGGCAAGCCTGCCTCACTAGATGAGGGTGCCATGGCTGGTGCCCGGAGCCACCGGCTTGAACGGGGACTCCCATATGGAGGCTCCTGTGGTGGGGGCATTGATGGTGGTGGAAGCTCCGTCACCACATCTGGAGAGTTTTCTAACGACATCACAGAGCTCGAGGACTCCTTCTCCAAACAGGTCAGGATCCCTGAAAAGGGCCTTTCTTCCCTTTCATCCCCATGCTCTGGCTACTCCAACTACTTTTTACCTGTATTCCAAACTGAAAGAGGTTGGAATAACAACAAATAGCTACGGTCTGAGCTGGGACTGTGAGAATCATGAGAAAGAATTGGCAAGATAAAAAATTACATTGTTAGAACAAGTAAGTCAAAATATGGGTTTATACAACAAATAATAAAAGTTCTCACTATTTGGAACTTGATCTACTATCAAATAAAGGCTTAACAGGTAATGAGCTCCTACTACGGGCCAGGTGCTGTGGATGCCTCATAACAGACCTGCAGGACAGGGCTTATCATCCCCATTTTACAGAGGAGACTGAGGCTGAGTAACCAGCCCTGGTTCTGGTTCTCAAGGATCTCCCAGTCCACTAGGAAATGGCAGACATATGTGTGCATTACTGTCTCTTAAAATAGACTGTGCTCAGAATCATGAGAAAGGATCACATATAGTACTGTGCGAACCCAGAATAGGGAGAGGAAACTTTCTTCTGAGAGGACTAGAGAAGGCTTCTTTGAGAAAACAGCACTGGAGCTCAGCCTTACCAGAGAAGATTTAGCAAGTTAGCGATAGTTGGGGAGGCTATTGCTTGCACGGGCATTGTATCAGCAGAAGCATGGAAGGGTGGGAATGTAACTGGTAGTGAAGGTGGTGGGAGATCATTCTAGACTTGGGGTGTTTCAGCCTACCTGCCCAGGTGTGAATCCCAGTTCTGCCATTTCCCAGTTGTGTGACCTTGGGCAAATTGTTTAACCTCACTGAGATGTGATCAATAAAATGGAGAGAAAACCTTCTTTTCAGAGCTGTTTTTTTTTTTTTTTTTTTTTAAAAGATGACTGGTAAGGGGATCTTAACCCTTGACTTGGTGTTGTCAGCACCATGCTCTCCCAAGTGAGCTGATTGACCATCCCTATATAGGATCCGAACCCATGGCCTTGGTGTTATCAGCACCACACTCTCCCGAGTGAGCCATGGGCCAGCCCTTCAGAGCTGTTTTGAAGATTCAGTTCAACTAGGTAATATATATAAAAGCACTTAATACATGGTAGCTGCTAACTATATGTTAGTTTTTTTCCAAAACCAGGAAATACTTGGCAGAAATTGTTGAATGAGTGAGTGAATGAATGAATGGATGTAGCTTTATAATAGAAGAATTCACTCTTGCACTAACTTCTGTGGCTTTGCCATCAGCCTGGCCATGTTTCCTTGGAGGTAGCAAAGAGGTGGGTAGAGGGAAGGAAAGAATCATTCATCCATTCATTCATACAACAAAGATTTAATTGAATATCTCTTCTGTGTCAAGTAATGTGTTGAGCTGAGCTGAAAAAGAGAAACCAGGCCTGGACTCATCCCTCAAGGGACAAATGGGGAATAGAAGGAGACACAGTCTGGTGGGGCAGATGGACAAACTGGTCTGGTCCCAGCTCTCAGTGCTATAAAGGTCTGATGGAGAAGTGTATCAGTTATCTATCACTGTATAACAAATTACCCCCAAATTTAGTAGCTTAAAAATGACCTGAGAAATTGAGCTTAAACATGGAACATTTATTATCTCATACAGTGTCTGAGGGCCAGGAAGCTAGGAGTTGTGTGGCTGGGTGGTTCTGGCTCAGGGCTTCTCAAGAGGCTGCAGTCAAGCTGCAGTGTGGGACTGCTATCTCCCAAGACTTGACTGGGCTGACAGTTCTGCTTCCAAGCTCACTCACTGGCTGTTGGCAGGAGGGTTCAGTTCCTCACCATGTGGACCCCTCCATAGGGCTACTCATGACGTGGCTTCCCCCAGGCAAGGGGTCTGGGAGAGAGAGTACAAGCAAGCAAGACATTCAAGATGGAAGGGGCAATGTTTTACAACCTAATCTCGGAAGTGACATACTTTCACTTCTGCCATATGCTGTTGGTCACACAGACCAACTCTGGTATATTGTGGTACCCAAGGGTATGAATACCAGGAGACAGGGATCATTAGGGGCCAGTTTGGAGGCTGGATACCACAGGAAGGCAGAGTTACCAGGTGTGGTCCAGATTCTCAAGGCTAAATATTATGGATTTCCTAAGAGAGAATCACACAGAGAGCTCTGGGAGCACAGAGGAAGCTGGGATTTTGGTTTGATGTGGAGGATGGCAGAGGCAGGAATGTAGCTTGAATCAGAGAGGAGGTAGCATTTGGCTTGAGTCGATATGGACATAAAGGAAGTATTGGGGTATCTGAAAAGGGAACTTGTAGGCATTAGTCGCAGCTCCTGTGAGCTCACAATGGCTCCCTGGGAGTTATTTTATAGATAAGTGAGAACCTATTGAGTGTGGGGGAGGGGAATCCACCTTCTCAGCTGACCCACCAGGAAGAGTCCCCCTTTTTCCTTCCTTCCCTCCCCTTCATTCCACCCTTCACCATTCTTCCCTTTATCTTTCCTTCCTTTCTCTCCCTTTCCCTCCTCCCCTTCCCCCGTATGCAGGTAAAGTCTCTGGCTGAATCCATCGACGAGGCCCTGAACTGTCACCCATCAGGGCCAATGTCTGAGGAGCCAGGGTCAGCCCAACTGGAGAAGCGGGAGTCAAAGGAACAGCAAGAGGACAGCTCAGCCACGTCCTTCAGTGACCTTCCACTCTACCTGGATGACCCAGTTCCCCCACCATCCCCTGAGCGACTGCCCAGCACAGAGCCCCCACCCCAGGGCCGTTCCGAGTTCTGGGCACCAGCCCCTCTCCCCCCAGCTCCTCCACCAGTGCCACCAGGGACCCGGGAAGATGGTAGCCGTGAGGAAGGCACTCGCAGGGGTCCTGGGTGCTTGGAGTGCCGGGATTTCCGTCTGCGGGCTGCCCACCTTCCCTTGCTTACCATTGAGCCTCCCAGTGACAGCTCCGTGGACCTGAGTGACCGCTCAGATCGCGGTTCTGTCCACCGCCAGCTGGTGTATGAGGCTGATGGCTGCAGCCCCCATGGGACCCTGAAGCACAAGGGGCCACCAGGCAGGGCCCCAATCCCACACCGCCACTACCCAGCCCCTGAGGGACCAGCCCCAGCCCCACCAGGGCCCCTGCCACCAGCCCCCAATAGTGGCACTGGGCCCAGTGGTGTGGCTGGGGGTCGGAGGTTGGGAAAATGCGAGGCAGCAGGTGAGAACTCTGACGGTGGAGATAACGAGAGCCTTGAGAGCTCCAGCAACTCCAATGAGACCATCAACTGCAGCTCTGGCTCCTCTTCTCGGGACAGCCTGAGGGAGCCTCCAGCCACTGGCCTGTGCAAGCAGACTTACCAGCGGGAGACGAGGCACAGCTGGGACTCGCCAGCCTTCAACAACGACGTGGTACAGAGGCGGCACTATAGAATTGGCCTCAACCTCTTCAATAAGTATGTGCTCTTGTTCCATCCAGCCTCCTCACCCCTTCCTACCCTGCCACTTTGGTCCTTGGGACTGAACTCCAAGCAGTGATCCTGGTTCTGCCATCCTCTCATGTTGTGGAATGGTGTCTCTCTCCAGCTATTCAGGAAAGAGGATTGGCAAGAGGGTGGCAGAGTAGACAGACCCGCAGCACACCTGGGTTCAGACTGGCTGTGTGATCTTAGGCGAGATGCTCCCTCTAAATGGATTCTGAACCTGGCCTTCCCCACCTCCCCTTTTTAGAGGGTAGGTGATGTGGTGCATAAAGAGCTCTAGTCTAAGAAACGGGAGACCTGGACCCCTAGTATGCCTTTGGCCATTCACTGAGTAGCCCTGGGCAAGGTGTGTTCCTTCCTTGGGCTTCAGTTTTTCCATCTATCAAATAGCAGGGTGTGCATGTTTGAGGTGTGGGGGGCAGGGTGGTGAGTTGGACTACTCAATGCCCATGACTGAGCTCTTTCTAGGAGCCTGGTCTTGTGCCAGGTGCTTAGGAGTTGGGTGGGAGTGTGACATTTGATTAGAACATAATTAGAAAACATTAGATGTAATTAGAAAACATTAGGTATAAAGCATTATATGTAATGCCTTACATTTTTATGGCTTATTAAACACTGCCACCTATATTTAATTCTCATAATAACTCAGCAAGGTGGGTAGTAGTGTCCCTATTTTATAGGTAAGGAACTGAGGTTTGGAGAAGTAAAGGGAATTGCTTGCTAGGAATATCAAAGCTCCTGCCATAGAGCAGACTCTCATTAGATACTGATTTTCTTTCAATTGTGGTGTGGCTCCAGTGAAGGAGGAAGTTGGGTTGAGGATACCTTGGAATTTTGAAGCTCTGTAAAATGGGCAAATGGCTTCCTCTCCCTGGGCCTCAGTTTTCTCATCTGTACCATGAAGGGAGTGGACCAAATTACATATTTGATTTCTGTGGTTCTCTGAGGCCATGGTTAGTTGGGCCCAAAACTAGTTCAAGAAGTGGGACAGAGGGCAGAGTTCCAGGAGGACGATCATCTCATCTACCTTCCCTCTTTCTGCAGGAAGCCAGAGAAGGGTATCCAGTATCTCATTGAACGGGGCTTCCTGTCAGACACGCCGGTGGGAGTGGCTCACTTCATCCTGGAGCGGAAAGGCCTGAGCCGGCAGATGATAGGGGAATTCCTAGGGAATCGGCAGAAGCAGTTCAACAGAGACGTATTGGAGTGAGGACTCCAGGATGGGGCAGGCTGGGCCAGGGATTCTTGGAAAAGGGGAGCAGGAAGGAGGACGGGGTCAGCCTGTCCTTTTTGTTTGGAAAAACGTTTCAAAACAGGATGAATAGGGCTGGCCAGTTAGCTCACTTGGTTAGAGCACAGCCTTATAACATCAAGGTCATGGGTTCGGATCCCCATACCGGCCAGCCACCAAAAAAACAACAAACAGACAAGCAAAACAGGATGAGTAGACCTTCCTACTCCAATACCCCTTCTGCCCCAAAGGGGTCTGATCTCTTTTGGCCCTATTCCTATTCTTCTGGGTGGCCCCAGGCAAGGCATGCTCCTTCTATGGCCTGCTTCAGGCCCCAGTTTTCCCATCTCTGAAACTAGTGGATTAATGGAAAGGACCTTAATGACCATGTGTATTGCCTTGATTTTCTGGGATGGATTCAATTTCAAACATTCTGTCCTCATATGTACTTGCGTGGGCCACAGGTCCCCATTTTGGAAGTCGGTCCATGGGAGTGTTGGTCCACTTGAGCAGGTCAGGGTGGATCAGAGGTTTTCTGTGGAGGAATTGAGAGTGTTCCATCCCCTTCTTTGCTCCCCAGCTGTGTGGTGGATGAGATGGACTTCTCCTCCATGGATTTGGATGATGCACTCCGGAAGTTCCAATCCCATATCCGAGTCCAGGGTGAGGCCCAGAAAGTGGAGCGACTCATAGAAGCCTTCAGGTGTGCCTGTTTCCCACTCCTGAAGCTGCCCCCCAACCCCAACTCTGGGAGCCAATGTATTATGTGTCTACAAATCAGTTCTCTGAATCTCATATTTTCCTCACCATAAAATGGAAATGATAAATCCTATCTTGCAAGACAGTTGTGAGGATCAGAGATAGTGCATATAAAGTATCTAGCTCAGCATCTGGGACATGGGTATTTAATAAGTGACAAAAACATCAGCAATAACAGTTAACATTAGTGGAGCACTTACTAGGTATCAGGTGCTGAGCTGGGCACTTTACATGATTATTTCACTGAATTCTCACAAGCACCCTATGAGGTAGGTGCTTCTATTGTTATTCCCATTTTGCTGACAAGAAATCTGAAGATTAGAGAGGTTAAGTAATTTGCCCAGTGTCATGTAGCAAGTAAGAGGTGGACCTGGGATTTGAACTCAAGTGTGTCTGACTCCATGGTCCATGCCATTAGTCATAATACTCTACTATAAATGTTTTGGGGATCAGACAGAGCTGGGTGTAAATCCTGGCTCCATGACTTTGGGGTATTTAGAGGAGACACAGAGCAGTTGCTGAGAACTTGTTTCCCATAATGGAAGAAGGATTGGCTTTGGAGTCAGAAGGATCTGGGTTTTCATCCTGGCTTCACTATTTACCAGGTCTATTACCTTGGGCAAGTTACCTCACCTTTGAGTCTCAGTCACTTCATCTGTAAAATGGGACAGCTAAAAGCTACCTTGCAGGTAGCTGATTGTGATGGATTACATCAGACAATGGACATAAATTCCCTGGCAAAGCTCTGTAAAAGGTAGCAATTGTGATTTTTACATGCTAGTCTTGGGGAAACTCTGAAAAGGACAGAGTTTCCCCAGAGGGCTAAGGAAGATTTTCTGGAGGAAAGGGTTGGTGATGCCACACTGGATGGATGGGTAGAGGTTGCTGGTGGCTGAGTCTGGCCTTGATCCCTCCTGCCCTGCAGCCAGCGGTACTGTGTCTGTAACCCAGCCCTCGTGCGCCAGTTCCGGAATCCAGACACCATCTTCATCCTTGCTTTTGCCATCATTCTCCTCAATACCGACATGTACAGTCCCAGTGTCAAGGCTGAACGCAAGATGAAACTAGATGACTTCATCAAGAACCTGAGAGGTGACCAGACTTCCTCATCAGCTTTTCCTGCCCTTCACCTGGGAAGGGAAAGTGGGTGGGGTGGGGGGTGGGGGAGGATGAGGGAGATCCCATCCATTCCTTGGAAAATAACCTGTGAGTTCCCTGGGCGGTCACTTATTAATTCACTCAAATAGTCATTTGCCCATTTGCTCATTTACACACTGACTATTTAGTGAGCATCTACTGTGTACCAGGCTTCTAGGTCCTGGGGTTATGGCAGTGAACATGATAGGTAAAAGCCCTGGCTCTTACAGGGCTTACACCAGTTCACTCACTCAGTCACTCACTTGTCCATTCCTCACTCCCTCTTTACCTCTCGTCTTCCTTTATGCCAGTAAAGGCTCATTTAATTATTTTAGGTACCATTTCCTCCATTCATCCATTTATTCACTTGGCCAACCAACCAGCCAGCCAGTTGACACTGAGTGCCTAGTGTGTGCCAGGCCCTATGATGGGTGCCAAGGACAAGGAAGGGGAGTCTGCCATAGTCCCTGATTTGAAGGAACTCCCCATGTATGGGAGTGACTGACTTGTAGTACCCGGGAAACTAATACAAGACAGAAAGTGAACCGTTACGTCAGAGAGGCCAGAAATGCAATCAGAGCTCAAAGGAGGGATAGCCCACCTCCAACTGGCTTCCTGGAGGAAGCAGTATTTTTCATTTAAAGTGGGCCTAGAAGGCATGGATAAGGTGACAGAATAGAGATTAAGGAGGGTTTACCTAGCTGTAAGAATAACAAAGGCACAGAGATAGGAAATGTGAAGTTGTTTAAGAACAATTGAGGTGGAGTGGATGATCGGGGAAGGTCAGTTGAACCAATATATGAGGGTCTTGAATGTCACTGAAATGAAAGAGGGAAACAGAGTTGAAGGGAAAAAACCCAAACAAACCCAAAACAAGACAAATTTGCTGACCATTGGGGAGTGCACAGTTGATAGGCTTTAAAGCTTTCTGGCAGCTAAGGTGAAAAAGGTAGATGAAGGATGTTCCTGTAGCACCTGTCCAAGCAAGTGGTGTGGCATTTCCAAAGGAGAAAACATTTTCCCTAGCAGAAGCTTTGGAGAGAAGAGTGAGTGGATTTCACTCAGCAGACAATCAGGAGTAGAGAAGGATGATAGACTTGGGAGGAGGGAGTTAGACAGATCAGGAACCATTTGGAGCTGTCTCCTACAATCCTGCCATTATTCATTCATCCATTCTCTCTATATATATATATGTATGTATATATTTTTATTAAATAAATAAACAAGTGAAGTTGATACATGCTCATTTCAGAAATTTTAGAAAATTTCTTCTAATCACCCAAAATTCTGCCCCCTAGAGGCAACCATGGTTAATATTTTGGTGTATTCTAATCTTTTTCCCCATGCCTATGTAACTTTTCATATAGTTAAGATCATGCCGTATATGTAATTTATTATCTTAATTTTTTTCAATTTCTTTGCTACAAGAATTTTTTCATGCTACTGAAATCTTTTTGTGTCAAGTTTTTAATAACTGTATATTATTTTACTAAATGGATTTACTATCCTTTACCTTGCTAACTTGCACGCTTGCTAGCACTGGATATTATTTACAATTATTTTTGCTAATTAGACAAAATCCCCACCATTTGGAAAAAAGCAACTGGCTGTTTTGATGAGGGGCATCTTCCCTGCCCCAATCCTGGCTGGGGGACTGAGGGGACCAACTGACCCTCTGTCCTGATGGATAGCATGGCCCATGCCTAGCTGTGGGGTGTTGTGGAGAACCCCTACCACCCACTCCCCCTATTTATATGACATATTCCTGTGTTACTCCCCCCACTCAGGGGTTGACAACGGTGAAGACATCCCCCGAGACCTCTTGGTGGGCATCTACCAGCGCATCCAGGGGCGCGAACTGCGGACCAACGATGACCATGTGTCCCAGGTGCAGGCCGTAGAGCGCATGATTGTCGGCAAGAAACCGGTAAGTGCCCTGGGAGGCTGCAGCAGGGCCAGGTTCTGGCCTGCCTCCACCACTGAGTGGTAAGTCACCACCCCTCTGAGCCATAGGTTCCCCTTACCTGCAAAATGGAGTGGGTGATAACACATTCCTCAGGGGGTCATGGCACAGATTGAGATGCTCCATGTGAATGCATTTAGTGCATTGCAGGGCCCGTAGAAGGTGCTGGATAAACATTAGCATCCTCCCCAACTCTGGTTTTGCCTGTCCATCCCAAGTGAGGAGCCAAGCTAATAGTTAGCTGAGAACCAAATAAAGAACACACTCTGGTCTTTTAGTCAACAAACATTTAGTCAATAAACATTTCCACGAAGCCCAGCATTTCACAGGGCACCAGAGACATAGATATGAATCAGGCATGGTCTCTGCCCTCGGGGGCATTCACAGACCAGTACTTTATGGTCTAGTTTAGGGGAGCAGAAAGGAAGGAGAGGCCATTTTCAGCCTGAAGAAATCAGGGAAGGCTTCTTGGAAGAGATAACTTTGGAATGGGGATTTGAAGGAGGAGTGTAATGTGGCTGCGCAGAGCTGGGCAAGAAAGGCATTCCAGACAGAGGGAGCTACAAGGACAAAGGCAAGGCAGCAGAAAAGCTTAGGCCTTAGTTGCATATACTGCTTGTGTCAGAGTAACACATGCATACAGAGGTAAACTTTCTCTTGAGGTTGAATGTTAAGGTGCCGGAGGTCTGAAGCTGATGGGCTGGACTTACTGACACCTATTTCTTCATGCCTGTCTAGGTCCTGTCTCTTCCTCACCGTCGACTGGTTTGCTGCTGCCAGCTCTACGAGGTGCCAGATCCAAACCGCCCCCAGAGGCTAGGGTTGCATCAGCGGGAGGTCTTCCTCTTCAATGATCTCCTTGTGGTATGGGCATTGTAGGGAGGAGATGGGAGGGAGATGGTGAGCCTGGCCCCTGGGTCTGGCGTGAACCACGTTGACATTGGTGTGTGGAGCATGGTGGGTGAGGTGCTCTGTCATGCCATCTGTGTGGTCTCAGGCAAGGCGCAGGCCTTCTCTGCCCCTCCTTCTCCTCGAGGATCCATTTGGAGGTAGTGATAGCCACATGGGCAGAAAATGTGAGGACCAGGGGAGATGACAGACTCCAGTCTAGGAAGTGGTAGGAGATGTTTCTGTTCACCTCAATAGCCCAAAGGGTTGGGTGGAAAGAAGTGAACCTGTGACCCTGGGCCCTTTCCCCTGGTGGAAATGCACATGCAGCTCTTCCAGGATTCATGTGAGTCTCTTCTTGGATCCCAGCATCCCAAGAGTCTGTGCCATGGCCCCCACACACATCCTTCATCCATACCAGCCCTCAGTGTTTGGAGTCCTTTACAACTGGGCTGAGGTCTCCAAAGCACTGACTTGATCCCGGGACGAAGGGCAGGCCAGGGTGAAGTGTGACTCGGATCTAGGCCCTGGGGAACTCATGGTCTCACAGAGAACAGCAGTGTGTGTGTTCTGGTGAGCCAAAGAGAAACCTTTTGAGTGGTCAGAATGCTTGAAATGATTCTTAAAACCAAGCTCATGACCAGTACAGATGTTCCTCTTTTAGGGGTGGGACTCTTAGGACCCTGCAGGTCAGAAGGGACTTTCAGGTACTCCTGGGCAAGAGCCAGCTTCCTGGATGGCTGTTTGCTTATGTGACTGCAGGGACAGAAAGTTGCCTTCCTGCAAGGCAGCCAGTTGCCCTGTCAGGTAGTTCTGACTGCTAGAATCTGTTCTCCTATGGGTTTCCTCTAAGCACCTGTACTTGACCCTTGGGATCACAAAGAACAAGTATTCTACCTCTGCTCTGAGGTAGCTCTTCAGGGATTTGAGGACAGCAATCCTTTCACCCTTGGTCTTCTCTCCTTTAGAGCAGAGTTTCTCAGTCTTAGCACTGTTGACATTTGGGGATGGATAATTCTTTATTGTGGGGTTGGGGGGATGCTGTCCTATGCATTGTAGGATGTATAGCAGCACCCTGGTCTCTACATACTAGATGCCAGTAGCAACCCTTCAACCAAAAATGTCTCCAGACATTGCCTCAATGTCCCCTGGGGTGCAAAATCGCTCGTAGTTGAGAATTGCTGCTTTAGATGAAACACCTCCAGTGCTTTCCCTGAGCCTTAATTTCCTCCTCTGTGAAATGGAGCAAACCCCTACCTCATAGGGTTTTCATGAGGGTGAAATGAGGTCAGATGTGGAAAGAGGTGAACCTGTGACCCCCGAGTCAGTCTGGACCTTAAAAAGTGCTTTGTATCACTGTGCAATTTAACCATCCTGAAGTGAAAACATTTGCTTTGAAGAGCCACTTACAGAATGCCTGAGTGTTCACAGCCCATGTCAGTTGAGTCCAGAGTGCCCAAGTACTTGACAAAGGCCTTGGGTTGTTGAGGGGAAGACTTGTAACTCTATGCAGATATCGCCACTCCAGGCTGGCTCTGGTGGGGGTGGTTGAGAGAACCTGAAAACCAGACTCTTGCCCTCCAGTCCAGCAGGGGGCGATCACATACTCAGAGGACTATCATAGAGCCTGACCAGGGAAAGGTAGTGAACCAGCACTCCGGAAGCTCAAAAACGGGAAAAAGTTTTTTTCTGTGGAGCATTAGAACAGGCCTCCTGGAGGGAGTAGCATTCAGTTAGTTCCTGTAAAAATTGTAAATTCCTGTGTGTATTATCATTACATCAGGAACTTGCATATTCCCATCTCTTTCTGTTCTGTTCCTCAAGCTTCAGTTCTCCCCAACTTGTGGGTATGTGTGTTTGTGTGTATATATCTGTTAGTGGGGGTGGGAGGGGAGGGTGGGTACTAGAAATAGGTGCCATTTGGCAATTTCCCACCCCAGACCCTGCCTCTTGTCTTTTTCCCACCCCTGCCAAAGGTCACCAAAATTTTCCAGAAGAAGAAGATCTTGGTGACATACAGCTTCCGCCAATCCTTTCCCCTGGTGGAAATGCACATGCAGCTCTTCCAGAATTCATGTGAGTCCCTTCTTGGATCCCAGCATCCCAAGAGTCTATGCCATGGCCCCCACACACATCCTTCATCCATACCAGCCTTCAGTGGAGTCCTTTATGACTGGGCTGAGGTCTCCAAAGCACTGACTTGGTCCCGGGATGAAGGGCAGGCCAGGGTGGAATGTGAGTCGGGTCTAGGCCCTGGGGAGCTCGTGGTCTTATAGAGAACAACAGTATGTGTGTTCTCTGGTGAGCCAAAGAGACAGTGATGACGCTGTGCTCTGAAGGCCTCAACCAGGAGGAGCTTTGATGGTTGGTGTTCTGGGCAGCAGGAGTGATGTGAGTAGAGGCTAAGACACGAAGGAGAGGATTTCAAGAGAGCAAGGCAGATTTCAGTTTGTGTTTACATTCTGGAGTACAGAAGACCACGGCTACCAGGTGTTAGGGGGCTTTGGGGGCAAAGGAGAGCCGCTGAAGATGCTCGAGCAGAGAAGAGACATGATCAGAGTTGGACATTAGAAAACTTATTTCACGTATTTGTCACCTTACTGCAATCCTGACAGAGGCACCAACCTCCCCTCTCCCCTCCCTATCCCCACAGATTACCAGTTTGGGATCAAGTTGCTGTCTGCAGTACCTGGTGGGGAGCGAAAAGTCCTCATCATCTTCAATGCCCCCAGCCTCCAGGACCGGCTGCGCTTCACATCTGACCTGCGCGAGTCCATTGCCGAGGTGCAGGAGATGGAGAAATACCGTGTGGAGTGTGAGTAGTCCAGCCCCATCTCCCTCCCCCTCTCCTGACTCAGTGCTCTGCAGAAACCAAGAATCCTGTCCTCTGAGAATCTCAAGAGTTGAGGGTTAGCTTGTCCAACCTACCTACCCTCGTTCCAGGAACCCTTCAGCCTCTGCTTGAATACCTTCAGTGACAAGGGGCTCATTACCTCCCACCTCAGATTATTATTTTAACCCCTAATTATGAGCCAGCTCTTCCTTCTATTGAAAGGCAGCAGGGAGAATAATCAAGGTATTGGAGGAAGGACTCTAGTTTCAGATCCCAGGTATGCTACTTCTTATATATAGGTAAACTGGGCAAGTCGCCTAATCCTCCAAGCTTGAGTTTCTTCCTACATGAAATTGGGATAATGAAATCTCTTTCAAAGAATGGCAGAGATGAAATGAGACAAGGTAGCCAAAGTGTCCTAACACATCCTATGTGTTCAACAAATATTATTCCTCGTCCTACCCTCTCCTCTCACATATCAATTCCTGAGCTTAGTCCTGGTGACCTATCCTCCCAGGGGCTACACCAAGTCATTTTGATCATATATAATGCAAAATAATGATTACATCTCATTCCTCCTGATGCTCTCCAAGTTTTCTCTCCTCCAGGCTAAGCAGTTACAGTTAAGTAACATGGTGTTAAAGAGAAAGAAGCAGGTAGACAGAAAGAGAGAGACAGAGGCAGTGGACAGCTCCTTGTTGAGGCCTTCACAGTTCCAGAGTCTACTCTTCTCCTCAGCAAGGCAGAATAAGAAGTCTTAGTTCACCACATCCCCCAAGACCCTGGGGAAATCCAGAGAGAGGGATTAGCATACTAAGATGAGGGAAGGGTAATAAACAAGAATTTCCATGACCTCTGTGGGGAGGTGGGGGTATAAGGAGGCTGGAGAGCCCAGGCTCTGGAATCAGGCAGACCTGCTTCCAGAATGTTGACTCCACCGTTTCCAGCTGCATGACCCTGGGCAAGCTCTATGACTTCTGGGATTCTCAGTTTTATCCTCTGCTCAATGTGGATGCTAATTCTGACCTCAGAACTGTTGTGAGGATTGAGAGATGTGTAGCGCCCAGCATACTGCCTGGCACGTAATAGAGGATTCGATGCCTGTCAGTTTCCTGCTCCTGCCCTTCCAGGAGCTCCTCTGCTTTGGAGCAAGGTATCTGAGAACTGAGTGAACTCGGGAAAGTTTGCCATAGGCTAGAAGGGCCTTCCACTCCTTACTGTGAACCATCTGCTGTGAAACTCTTTTGTGATGAGCAGGGGTGGTTCAGGAGACCTGGCTGCAAAAGGGTAGGGGAGGGGAGAAGTAAGAAGGGTGAAAGGAAGGGAAAAGGAGCAGGAAGAGCAGGCACTGAGAGGGATAAAGGGAAGAGTGAGCAGGAGGAGAGAGGGGCTGGGAGCTTTGGGGATGAAGCTGCAGTTTGGGGTGAAAAAAGCGCTGGCCGTCCAGGGGGCAAGACGGAGGCCTGAGGGATAGAGGGAGGGCGGAGGAAGGGGGGAGACCCCTGGAGGGCTGGGGTCAGTCAGGTGGGCTCTCATTCCATTCCTGACCCTTGCTCCCTGTCTCCCCCATCACCACCCAGCGGAGCTGGAGAAGCAGAAAGGTATGATGCGGCCTAATGCCTCACAGCCTGGAGGGGCCAAGGACTCAGTGAATGGGACACTGGCCCGCAGTAGCCTGGAGGACACTTATGGGGCAGGCGATGGGCTCAAACGGGGTGCACTCAGCAGTTCCCTGCGAGACCTCTCTGATGCAGGCAAGTCTTCTGGGCCCCTGCCCTGGCTGGGGAGACATGGGACCAGGTGTCCTCTTTGCCTCCTGTCACTGGCTACAGCCTTCCCTCCACCTCCTGCACACGCACGCGCCCTGCCTTCACCCAGAGCCCTGGGCACTGAGCCGCAGGGGGCCTGGTAGCCAGGTCAGAACAGGTGGAGCCCAAGGTTTGGGCCATGGAGTGTGAAGTGGGGCCACAGGCTTAGCCCCTCTCTCTCGCTGCTCCACCCCTCCTCTTTTCCCTCTTCTGTCTCTCCAGTACCACCTCTCCTCCTCCTCCATCTTTTCCTCCTCTCTCTCCTCCTCCTCCACCACTCCTCCTCCCCCTCTTCGATGGGGGAAAGGGATGATGGGGTGTCTGTCCCCGGGAGGGGCCCAGCTCTGGAGCCCAGCAGGGTGGGGAGGGGGGGTTGCTGCTCTGACGCTGGGCTCCTTGCTTGTGGGTGCAGGGAAGCGGGGGCGCCGTAACAGCGTGGGATCGCTGGACAGCACCATTGAAGTAAGTGCCAGCTCCTGCCCCATTCATCCTCTGCATGAGCCCTGCCCTGGTCACCAGAGCCCCAGAGGAGGAGGGGACCTGTTGCTTCCCCCTCTTCCCTGCTGGGAACCATGCAGCTTCCTCTCCCAGCCAACCACTCTCTCCATCTGTCCTCAACTCTGTCTGTCCTCACTCTGCCTGTCTTTCAGTCTGTCTTCCACTCTCCCATGCCCCTTCTCAACCCCAGGGCCAACTCCTATAGGAGTAGGGATGCCCTTGGAGTTGGGCCATGAGAAGCTCTGACCTCCAAGTATTGTTCTTTGACCCTGAGCAAGTCACTCTGCCTCTCTGGGCCTAACTTTTTCCCTGCCTGCAAAATGGGGATGAGGAGGAGGTACTGCTAATCCTTCACCCAGCTGAGGCTCAGCTGAGATAGTGGATGTGACAGCAAAGCTTTGCAAGCTGGGGAGCTCCACGTACATGTTCAGGACTGTTGTTTGGTTTTTATTATGACCTGGGGGTCCCTGTCTCCCCAGTTCCAGCCCTCAGGGACAGGGGAGGAGTTTAGGGTTGGGGGTTTAGAACGTCTAGACTGGCCTGACTCCCTCCCCTACCTTCCAGGGGTCTGTTATTAGCAGTCCACGCCCTCACCAGAGGATGCCACCTCCGCCCCCACCCCCGCCGCCAGAGGAGTACAAGAGCCAGAGGCCCATCTCCAACTCCTCATCCTTCCTGGGCTCCCTATTTGGAAGCAAGCGGGGCAAGGGTCCCTTCCAG
The DNA here is from genome assembly GCF_000696425.1 of Galeopterus variegatus. Classification (NCBI taxonomy): domain Eukaryota; kingdom Metazoa; phylum Chordata; class Mammalia; order Dermoptera; family Cynocephalidae; genus Galeopterus; species Galeopterus variegatus. The sequence goes on from NW_007727205.1 coordinate 227,774, forward strand.
ATGCCACCACCGCCAACAGGCCAGGCCTCTGCCTCCTCTTCATCTGCTTCTTCCACCCAC
>NW_007727205.1:227852-231477 GCF_000696425.1 Galeopterus variegatus
ATCCCACCCCACCCCTCCTACCCACCCCTGCCTCCACCCTCACCCCACACCCCGCACTCACCCCTGCCACCCACCTCCCCCCATGGTCCACTGCACGCATCTGGGCCTCCTGGCACGGCCAATCCACCCAGTGCAAACCCCAAGGCCAAGCCAAGCCGGATCAGCACAGTGGTCTGATGAATGGAGAGAGTGAGCTGGGGAACAGGAGCGGCTGGGGAAAACGCAGGAGAGGGACCTTGCACCCTCTCTGCTTTCTCAGTTTTTTCAAAATATATATACACATAGCAATGTCCTCCTCCCCACTTCCTCCCTGCCTTGGGACCCCTCCCCTAACCCCCAGCAGTTGCCATGGGGTTTTCTTCCAGATTCGCAGACCCTTGCCACTCGAAGCCTGGACTCAGGATGCTCCAGTGCTGGGGAGTGGTGAGGGCCTTTTGGAGATCATTGTCCTCTTTTTCTTGTCTTCCTCCTCTCCCCTTTTCCCTGGAGGCCTAGCTCGATGGCCTCAGACCTCTGGGCCAGTGCGAATTCCCTCTCAGCTCTGGCTGGTGGAGAAGGGAAGGCATCCAGAGCTGTAGAGGTGAAGGCTTCCCCAGGGCTCCTCTGGCCGTGTGGGGCTAGGAGAGAGCTCTGTAGAGTTGTGGCCAAACCTCAGTTGGCTTTGCCCTCTCTCTGACCTCAGGGCCTGGCCACACACCTCCATGTGTCTTTCTGCCTGCTGGAGGACATAGACTGTCAGTGCACTCAGTGGGTGGGATCCCGCTTGTGCTGGCCCCCTTTTGGGGCAGTGCTTCCTCTCTTGAGCCAGTCTGTGCCCTCTCTCCAGTAGGCCCCAGCCCAGACCTCTTTGGCTTCAGGAACTTGCCTCGCCCTGCAACGTTCTTATCCTGATCAAAGTCCAGACAGGTTTTGGGGGGGCTCAGGTCTGGGATGAGAAGGGCACTGCCCTCCCTCACCCATATTGCATGCCCCCCCATTCCCTTACACCTACCCCACCTACAACTGAAGACAATGCACTTTACAGATAATGCCCACACACACCTCGCTGGGGCAGGGCACTCAGCATCAGCCCTGGGGAGAGAGGCTCCCAGAGGGCCACCATGAGCCCACGATCTCCTTCTTGAGGCAGAGACAAGCCATCAGAGCCGGGGCCGGGAGCCAAGATGCCTGAGTCCTTCTGTCCGTCAAAATCTCTGCTGCCTCTCCAGCCCTTTTGCAGCCCTGTTTATTTATTATAAATATATTTTTTACAAGCCACAGCTCCTCTTCTTGCCCCGCATATCCAGCTCCTTTCTCAGCTCCTGCCTCCCTCTCCCCTCTCCACCATGGGCTGCAGTACAGACAGACAGATGGACCCTGGCTGTACGAAGGGCCAGGGCCCCTGGGGCTCGGGGGTGGGGGAGCGTGGCAGTGGGAGGGGGCTGTATGGAGAGGAGCTGGGGTTCAGGCATTGTCTTTTTTCCTTCCTGTATATAAGAATGTATATTTGATGCCTCATAAAAAGACCTTGTGCTCATCTCCTGCCTCTGCCTCCTACTTACGCCCCCCCTTCTCTGCTGTGGAGCTCATGGAGAGAGAGGCCTTAGCCCAGGGAGGTAATGCACTAATGGTAGAAGTTCAGGCAACTGGTAGGCGAGATGCTTTGCTTGGGTGGGAGGTGGGACTGAGGGAGTTTTTCCTATTTCGTTTCATATGTAGTCTGTGTGACAGAGTGGCAGGAGTGTAGGATTTGGAGTTGATCCAGTCCACATCCTGGGATTTTCACTTCTAGGCATGTGAACCTGGGAGAGTCACACTGTCTGAGTCTGGGTTTCTGCAATTTAACACTCAGTGATAAGTCACGCCACGTGGAGTTGTGATGATTACATGAGGTAATGAATGTCAAGCAGCCAGGACAGAGCAGGTACTCAGCAAGTTAGTTCCCTTGTCCTTCTTTCACAGGTTGGACACTTCCTTCCATGCTTGTGGCATCTATTCTCACCCTTCCTTGGCCTTGCCCACTCCACATAATGGCTGGTCACATTTCTGTTCTGGGTGGTGTGTGTGTGTGTGTGTGTGTGAGACTTAGGCCAGGAAGGCACAGGGCTAGATATAAGAGTTCCGTATATACTTAGAATGTTAGATAACAAATAGCTGGACTCCCTCCATTTTACAGAGGAGAGGACAGGCCGAGAGAAGGGAAGAATCTTTCCCAATGCCACACAACAAGTCAGGATGGGGTTTCCTGATTTCTAGCCCAGGCCCCTTTTCAGTTTCCCAAACTGCTTCCCTATGAAACAGACAATGTTTGTAGCACCACTGATTATAGCCTGGATCTCAGCCTAGCACAGGAGGGATGGGGCAGAGCAATGGCCCTTGTTTAGGGTCAGCACGGCCCCCAGAAGCAGCATTCAGTCAATATTTTGCTGCCTTCCTAGAATCTGGAGTGGCCCCTAAGAGGAAATGGTTTGGACGGCTTCACTCTTCAGCAGCTTGGACTACCATTTTTGCTTTCTTCTTCATGTGCACATATAAAGGCGTCTCAGGGGAGACAACTGGCGAAAGCAGCAGCTAGGGCCATCTAAGCATTTGATGCCTCCTCACAGACCAGACCTAAGCATCTGAAAAACTTAGAGAGTCCTCAATCAAGTCCAATCAGCACTTTTTTGTTTCTTCCCTGGTTGACCAAGCTGAACTACCTTTGGTTGCTCCGCCTTCTCCCACCTTTGGCTTGCTGGTTGCATCTGGCCAAAGCTCAGCTTTTAGTGCTCAGATCCTGGCTCAGTGACTTGACTGTGCTGCCTTTGGCAAATCACCTAGCCCTTCATAGCCTGGTCTTTCACCTCTAAAATGGGGATAACAATATTGCAGGACAGTTGTTAACAGGTGCGTGCGATGTGCCTATCTCCTGCCAGACACAGTAAGCTGTTCTACAGAAACAAGTACAAACTCCTTGTCTTGGCATTGGAGGTCCTCCATGAGGTGGCCCAGCTGATCTCTGTAGTTCTTATTTCTTGCTCACACTTTGGCTGTCTACTCACTGTTCCCTGAAAGTGCCTGTGTGTACTTTCCAACCTCAGTATTTCATCTGTGACTTTCCCCCTGCTGGATATGCTCCTTGCAACATCCCTGATGATTGTCCCACTCTTGCAAGATGGGCTTAAAGGACCCATCCTTCACAAAATGTGCCCCTTACCCCATTCTCTGAGATCCCTCATGTCATTCATCATCCATCTTCCCCATCAGGCCATAAGTGGCTTGAGAGTGACACTGGTCTGCATCATCTCCATCTGTAGTATTGCCCAGCACAGTGCTTGGCAAAGCACAGATGTCACTAAAATTTTGTTGATCAAATGAATGAATGAATAGTTCTTTCTAAGCTAAGTCTTAGAGTAAGGTATCTTTGCCTTGGTTGATTTATTGATTGATGCAACCTGTGTACCAAGCTTTTGGGCCCCTCTGGGACCTACTTGCTCATGCTTCCTTCTGCTTTCCTAAGTTCTCCTCCTCCCATCCTCATTGCAGTCCCAACACTGGGATGTCCCTGTCCCCACCCTGTTCCTCTCCCCAGAGGCTCACTGTTCAGACTGTGAAGGGGTAGTTCATCTCCTCACCTCCCCATTTTTTTTTTTTTTTTTTTTTTAAA
>NW_007727205.1:232156-267569 GCF_000696425.1 Galeopterus variegatus
TTTTTTTTTTTTTTTTTTTTTTAAAGATGACCGGTAAGGGGATCTTAACCCTTGACTTGGTGCTGTCAGCACCACGCTCAGCCAGTGAGCAAACCGGCCATCCCTATATGGAATCCGAACCCGTGGCCTTGGTGTTTTCAGCACCGCACTTTCCCAAGTGAGCCATGGGCCGGCCCTCACCTCCCCATTTTTCTGATGACCTGAAGACAGGAAGCCCATTGACTGTTCTCACATCAAAGGTGCTACTGCCAATCTCTTTGGAGATGCAGATGGGCAGAGACAACACATAACAAAGGACAAAGGTACTAGAATCTCACAGAGTTCTTAACTTTGTTCTAGACCAATGCTGTCCAATAGGTCTTTCTGTGATGAAGGAAATGTTCTATACCTGCTCTGTCCACTAGCCACATGTGGCTACTGAGCACTTGAAATGTGGTTAGTGCAACTGAGGAACCATTTTTTTTTTTTTTTTTTTTAATGCGGCTGGCTGGTAAGGGGATCTGAACCCTTGACCTTGGTGTTATCAGCACTGCACTCTAACAGACTGAGCTAAATGGCCAGCCCCTAGAACTGAATTTTTAATTTCATTAAATTTAAGTAGCCATGTGGGTAGTGGTTACCGTAGTCACTTGTCAGCAGTGCAGGACAAGACTTTCAGGAGTGGATATCCTGGTGGGGATAAAGTGAAGACAATGTAGTAAATACAGGCCCAGAAGGAAGCACTGAGTGTGTGGGAGCACAAAGAAAGGAAAAACCCAACTTGGGGTGGGTGGGTGGGTGGGGTCAGGGAAGGTTTTCTGGAACTGCCCCTTTAGCTGTCTTGAAGGGTGAGTAGGAATTAGCTTGGTAAAGGAGGACATTTGTCAGAGGGAGCAGCACACGCAAAGGCCTGGAGGGGTGAGAGAAAATGTGTTGGTGACATGGTGAGAAAGAAGTGGGAGAGGGCAGATTGCAGGGTGGGCACAGCAGATACTGACGGTTGGAGATTAGCAGCCTCTACTGCAGATCCCCGTGTCTCTGTTGCCAGTGGGTTTTCTCACCCCAGCCTCAGCAGCAGCTAAAGACGAGGCAACACATTGGGCTATCTAGTGTCTCCACTGTATAATTTTTCCCTTCGTAATCAATGAGTATCTTGTGGAGAGATGCATTGAGATTATGTAAATATCCTGTTACTCCTCAAACTTTCACCCAGCAGTTTTAACATTCACTGATGATTCTCACCTGAAACAATTATGGTCAAGGTAGGCAAATGGTGATTTTCAAATGCCATCATTCTTTTGAAATGTATTAGTTGGCTTTCCACTATGAGAGTTTTCCCTTTTCTTACATGTATTTATTTATATCCTCACGGACTCACGGTTGTCTATTTTACTCAATGTGTTATATATAACCCATTAACATCATTCTTTATTTTGATGTTCAAAGTGCCCCAGATTTAGCCAGCAGGAAGCTCTCCAAGCTGGCTCCTGTGTCCTTTGGCATGTCTCCATCTTTCTTTGAGCACTTGTTTTCTGGCATCACAAGATGCTCCAGGCTCATGTTACACATTCCCTATCCCAGCCCTGGAATCAGACATTTTTTCCAAGGAGCCCAGATTCTTTTTAGTAGAGAATGGCATTTATAAAACGAGATTTGGGCACTTGGTGTTATGGCTGTATTTTAAAAGTTTGCTCTTTTATTTGGAAAAAGTTTGAGCATCCATTGATGATTTTCTAACACCATCATTCCTTCTATATTTATTATTTAGCATTATACTTTAAGGAAGAGTTTTCCCTTTTCCCTCATTTTTTTTTTTTTTTTGTCTTTTTGTCTTTTTCCGTGTCCGGCAACGGATCGCAACCCTCAGTGTTGCCCCCGTACCGGACCGGGGACCGGCAACGGGATTGCAACCCTCGGTGTTGCCCCCGCGCCTCGCTCAGCCAGTGAGCGGGAACCGGTCTGTATGTGGGATCCGAACCCTTGGGCGGGAGCGCCGTCGCGCTTCCCAAGCGGCGCACTTATCCAGTGCGCCACCGGGCCGGCCCCTTTTCCCTCATTTTATTTACATATATTAATGTGGAGTCATGCATTTTTAATCAATGAGTTATTATCTACTGCTATCAATTCATTTTAAATTATCCTTATTTGAATATATCATTTTATTATGTATTTATATTAAGCATATGTTATACATCTATATTTCTCTCTGTTTTTGTCTATGTATCTATGCATCTATCTGTCTATATAATAAACCATGAGTTCGCACAGATACCTTGAGGAGACTCTTATAATAGTGCAGGCTAGAGACAGTAAATGGCTCACAAGAAGAATAGAAAATGGTAAGGGAGGAGGGGATGGATTCCAGAGCTATTTAGGAGTTATAACTGGCAGCTCATACCTACTTCAGAACTGGAAGAGACCCTATTTTACAAATCAAAAAAAAAAGTGAGGCACAAAATCACTCTCATCCAGTTCACCCACAAAACACGGATGGAGTGAGTGTGGTTGCGAGTCCAGCCAAGCCTTCCAATCGCTACTCTGTGCTCACTTTGTGCCAGAGCCTCTCTCACAGGTGGGTGGGTGAAGCTAAGCCAGCCCCCAGCCCAGGATGAGCTCTCTGATGCTTACTAATTCTTAATCCTGCAGTGCTCACATTCTGGTTGGTCCCAGCAAGACACAAGGCTTGAGAAAGGAACCTGTTTCCTGAACACCTTACTGTGTGGGGAGCACAATCTGAGACTTTTATAGGCAGAATTCCACAGTAGTTAGACAGACCTGGGTTTGAGTCTGGCTCTGCCACTTACTAGCCATGTGAATTGGGTAAGTTTACACTTCCCTGGACTTTGGTTTCCTCATCTGTAAGACAGGGATAACAATACCTACTTCATAGCACCTCGCCCTTGATGAATGGTAGCCATCATTATCTCTAATCTTCCTAACAACACTGTAAGGAAGGGATTATTTAGCCTTATTTTGTAAATGAGAAGCTCAAGGCTCAGGGAGGTGAGGTACTTGTCAAATTTCAGTGGGTGAATGTCAGCTGCAGGAAAGCGGAGACCACATGTTTGTCTTGATTACTGTTACATTCGCAGGGCCCAGAAAAGTGCCTGGTGCATAGTAGCAATTTAATGAATGTTTGTGAATGAATGAATTCAATCTCATTGGCTTTGAAGACTCTATGCAATTTCCATTTGCCTTTCCAGAATAGGGGTGTGTCTGGGCTAAGAACCTCAGAGAAGGCTGTAGGAAGCCTGAGACCCAAAACCTGGTCTCCTGACTCCTGATTGATGCTCTTTGTCCTTCACCAAGCTGCCTCCAAATGGAAAGGCTGAACTTCCTTCAGCCTTAGATTTGGCATATTCTCCTACCTTCTTCATTCTCCCCATCCTCCTGCCCAGTTTTATTCCTGGTGAGGGCAAGCGACAGGAAGAGCATTTGACAAGGAGTTAGCAACTTCCTTTGTTACAATGGGCAAGTTATTTAATCTTTCTGGAATTTGGTTCCTCTGCATCTAAAGAATGGGTAAATTGACCTACATCTTTCCCAAGACTGCTACAAAAATTAAGGGAAATAACTGGTATGAAAGAGCCATGTGGGCTGTTGATACTTATCCATGTGATAGGCTAGTGATATTACAGTGATTAGTATCACCTTACCTAGCTTTCTGTTTCCTGCCCAGACAGTTGTTCAGTTGGATCATTCACCTGGTGGGAGGGTCTGAGGTTTCCCCTGACATACAGAAAACTAAAAAGGAGATATCACTTATTATATTACTGTATTACAAGTTCCCTCCAAGCCAAGTGGCAATAAGATTCTGAACACTTGAGGTAATAATAAAGGATTTAGGTGATAGAAACATGAAAGCACTAGTTCAATGCCCAGCACAAAGGAGATTCTTAATGAATTTTGACATATTGGTTGTTGACTCTCAGAAATAAAAATAACAGTTACCAGACACTGAGGCCCTGCTATGTGCTAGGTCCTGTACAACAATCTTGCAAGGTAGGTATTATCATTCCCATTTCAGTTTCAGAAGTTGGGACTTGACCAAGGTCACATAACTAGAAAATGGCAGAGTTGGTGGGAGTGGCCTGTATGACCCCAGGGTTTGAGCTCCTGCTTGTGTGTCCTGTTCCCTTAGCTAGGATGTCCTTAGTCCAGTCTTGAAGTAGGCAGAATGTACCTAATTGGCACATAGTACGCGATTAGGAACAGTTAACTGGGTGAAGGAATGACACTCCCCACTCCTCTCAAACACATTTGAGCTTTTAGATGCTTAATATACACAGGAAATGTCTGCAAAGAGTATACATTTATTTTCAGTCAATATATATTAAGGCTGCTAAAAATATATACATTCATTCACCTTTTCTTTTGTTCACTCGACATTCATTTACTGCTCACCATGCTAAGTGCTAAGAATGTATAAGGCCACACGGTCCCTGCCCTTAAGTAATTCATAGTCTGGTGGAAGAACACAAAATAAGCACTTTATCAGCATTTATGCAAGTACTGAAATATGTACACAGGAGGTGTTCAAACTATAGGCAGTAGGCCCACAGCTGGTGAATAATAGAGATGATCCCCAAATGCCATAGATGCCTGATGAAAGTGGACAAAGTACTGGTTTGATACTCAAAGTAGTTGCAATGAACCTATTCAGAAACCGCTCAAGGAGCATGCACACAATTGGAATAGATGTACACACAGTAGGTACGTAAATGCATATGACAGGGGCTATACATAATAAATACAATGTACACAGGTGTTTGATAAATACACTGTTGGCTCACAAATGGGCAAACAGTAGGTGTTCTACACAGTAGGCACTGGTAGGCGATGGATAATTATGCTGTTGATAAACATCCCATAGTTAAAATATATATACATTCAGGCTTATTTTGTAGGAGTACATGCCACAAATGTGTACACAGTAAAAGGGCAAACAGAACAGTTGAAAGCATTCATTAAAATGCTGGATGCCAATGACTCTTTGGTGTTAAGAATGGAAACCCCCATCTCTGAGAGGCCTCTACGTAACCTTGGACGAAAAAAATATTTCCTTCCTGTACTTGGGACCCAGGATTCTAAAAATCCATAATCCCCGGGGAGTGAGCAGCCTCCTGCTTGCCTTCTTTCAAAGCCCCAGACATGTCAGGGACTACAGCTGGGAGCCTAGTATGTCTACCCCAACCTGTGGGCCAGCCAAGGGGTCCTTCGCAATCAGGCACCCGAAGCCGCCTTCCGTGACCCACACAGGAAAGACCAGGCAGAAGGGACAGAGAACGTTGGGGCGGGACTAGCGACCTGGCTGAGGTCTGCGACGGGGTACCACTTTGGGCCCACCAACGCCGGCTCCTCTTCCGGTCTGTCTCCGTAACGCGCATGCGCACAACTGGGCTTTAAACGTGCACCGCCGGCCCATCCGGAAAGAGGTTCCGGCAAACTAATTACAACCTTGCCCCTCCGCCGCTGAGGTGGACTATTTTCTCTCAGTCGGGGAGGTATTTTTGAGTAATCGCTTCCAAACAGGGGACCCATGCCAGCCGATTTAGCTTGACCCCATGGGATGAAGGCTTCTTAGGGCTTGGTCTGATGCAAGGTATATGAGGTTCGGGGAGACACCCCGCGGAGGGATCCGGTTTGTTGTGGTGAGGGAGGGGGAGACGCTGACAAACCAAGATGGCGGCGGCGGCGGTGAAGGCCGTGGCGTTTGGGAGGTAACTGTGGTGGCGAACGTTGTGGTAGTTGGGAGGCAGCTGCAGAGTTTGGAAGGAACAGAGCAGGACGAAGAGGCGGTAGCAGTAGCGTCAGCCTGAGACTCTCAGAGCGCGGCAGCCACACGCCCCCTTAGGTCCTTGGCGGGCGGCGGCCGCCCGGCTCTGGGCCTAGTCTCCGAGCAGTGCCTCGGCTTCAGACGGCGGCGGCGCCATGAGTCCTTAAGGGCGGTCCGAACCCTCCTGATCCCAGGCCCAGTCCCCGGGCCCATCATGGAGCCGGGGTCCGACGACTTCCTACCGCCGCCGGAGTGCCCGGTCTTCGAGCCTAGCTGGGCCGAGTTCCGAGACCCTCTTGGCTACATAGCGAAAATCAGGCCCATCGCCGAGAAGTCGGGCATTTGCAAGATCCGCCCACCCGCGGTAAGTCTCGGGGCCGGTGGTCGCCGTCGGCGAGGCCGGGAATGAAGGCGTAGGGTAGTCGGCGAAGTGTGGGGCGGGGGGCAGCTCGAGGTGTAGGGAGGTGGGTGGTTGGGACAGTTGTTGATGCGGCGCAGGTCGGAGAAAGGGTGCTGAGGCCGGGGGTCCTCTCTTGAAGCCCACAAGTGACCTGGGGCCAAAGACCCACACCCACCCTGTTGTTCAGAATCACTCCTAGTTCAAGACGGGGATTCCTAGTGGGCCGAGGAGAATTCATAGAGAGGCACCCCGCACATCTCTTAGTTACCCTGAACCACCTGGGTTAAGGCTGTGCTAAATAAAGTCCTTTCTCCTATCTACTGTCATCACTTGCCTTAAGGCAGATAGCGTGGCATAGTGGAAAGATCATAGCTCTGAAAGGAGACAGACCTGAGTTCAAAACTCTACTTTGAACTTTAGCAGCTGTGTGACCTTGGGCAAGTAACAATCTCTCTGAGCCTGTGAAATGGGTCACAGGAATGGTTATTTCGAGGACTGGATTAAATTGGGTAGCGTCTATATGTAGTAGGCACTAGATAAGTGGCAATTATTGTCACTGTGAAGGTGTTTGATGTGGTCATTAGTTTGCCCCCATGTGGATTGACTCATATTTACTCACACCCTGCCAGGCCAGTTCATCTATGATAATATACTGGCCTGGTGGACCGGTCGGGAAATCAGTCTCACAGGGAATGCTCTGTCTGGCTCCCCTGAGATGGGCTCAGGGTATTTCCTTTTCTTTTCCTAGTTGAAGGCAATTTCAGGGCCTTTCCTGCACATCACCCCCCAGACTTGACTGTCTATGGAGAGGCCTGGACCACTCAGCCCGGTAGTGGGGTGTGAGTTTTCTCAGATTTCTACTTTCTCTGGCCCAGGAGATAGGAGGTCCCAGAAGATAGAGCATTCTTGTGGTGCCCAGAAACAGAATGGAGCTGTGGAAGTCTGCTCCCTTTGGAACACTTGATTCTCAGAGATCAGCAACAAAGGCCATATCTTTCCTTCTAGGCCTGGCTTTAGGCCAGAAGACCCCCAAAGGGCTAGGACAGGCTGCTGCCTTGCGGGCATGGAGGAGAAATGGTGATATATATTGCCCAGTGACCACTTGGGATTCCAAGGGTAGGAATTGAGTTTGGCTGGAACAGAGTGTTTTTGAGTGGGTGTCTCCTGGCTGAAACAGAATGGGAAGCCTCGTTCCCACCTGAGGAGGGCACCACAGGCCTCCTTATCCAACTTGGTGCCTTCTGGTGCTCAGCCACAGATATAGGCTGGTTTCAAATAGATCCTCTGGGAGGTGTTGGGTAAGCTGATTTCTTCCTTCTTGGAGCCTGGCCACAGATTTCTGAGGTATCCCTGTCCATGATGAGGGAGTGGCAGTGGGTAGTGAGAGGTCAGGAAGGAGAGCAGAAGGAAGAGGCTGGAGCCCTGGGCAGCCTCATAGAAGTACCCCCTGAAGTAGCCTGGCAGGACTGTGGGAAGGAGGCATATCTGACAGGGGTAGCTGAGGCCTGAATTTCTTTTTTTCTTTCTTGGACTCACTTGGGCAGTCTGGTCTTGCGCAGGTGTTGTTACCCTGCTTTGGGGGACCAAGAGAGGGAAGAGTGACATGTCCCAGGTGTGTGTGTGTGGCCAGGAGGGGGCTGTCCTTTGTTATGCCTTTTTTCTCTACCCCAATGGTGTACCTCCCTCCAATCCAAGAGACCTAGCTCTCTCTGGTTTTGTTTTGTTTTTTCCTCCACTAGGGCTGCTCCTGGGCCACTTTTAGGCAGCTGGCCTTCTTATTGGTGTTTGAAGTACTCACCCAAGCATACCCAGGGTGGGAACTTGTGTATGTGTGGGTGCCTGGGAATTGGGAGGTTTGCCTGAGGAAGGGTGGTTTGGGGTATGAATTGCCAGGCAGGTGGTACTACACTTGGGAAAGGTGGATGAGAGGAGATCGTTGGTACCCTGGAGTAGACCCAGGGGAGCTCGGAAGGATCTAGCTTCCTGCACCAGGTAGCCATTCTTTTTATTACCACATCCGACATACTGAGCATTTGGCATACAGTAGTTTGGAACTAAAGGCAGGAGGTTTGTTGGACCTTCCCCAGCTATGTGTTGTACCTACGGCTTCTGCTCTAGGACTCCAGTTCTGCCATTTCCTGTCAGGTGCTTGATGTTGCACTGATTCTTGTCTAGAACCTGATTCAGCAGGAAAGAAGAGGGCCTGTAGTTTTGGGTTTGAGCACCTTTCTACCTGGGTTACCTGTGCTGAGGGGAGTGCCCTACTCTTATGGGAGAAGGAGGGCATGGGGAGCTTGTCTGAGCATGAGCCATGCCATTTTAGCCTACGTTTCTTTTTTCCTCCTGCTTCACAGAGCCCCAGGTGTTTGTTACTTGTTTCAGCTGGGGGTGGGGGGGAGGGTATTAGAGTATGTGCGCATGCAAGTATGAGTCCTCTGGCCCCTTTTCTAAAAGTGTATGTGCAAAAGAGGTCAACAGCTTGTTCTTTTACTGCCCCCCTCCCCCCTTCCATATGTATGCATGTGTATATGAACACTGGTAGCCCAGTGTAGTGCAAAGAGCCTTGGACTGGAGTTCAGAAGACATGGGTTCTAGTCTTGGCTCTACCACTAACTCAGCATGTGATTTTGGAGAAATCACATTTCTTCTCTGGGCCTCTCTTTCCTCATTTGTAGAATGAAGGCATTGGTCTAGGTTGCTCTGGGGAGGAGAGGACTGTGTGGGAGGCTGGAGAGGGGTGTTGGGGAGGGGGTTCTTCACAGCCATTTGTTGGGCAGGACAGAACAAGCTCCAACTCGGCAGGGCATCCCCCGCTTGGATTATCTTTCCCTGACTTCCCTCCCCCTCCCCAAATCCTTCCATTCTTTGCCACCACAGTCGGGCATCCCAGCACTTATCCCCCCGGGGCTTCCTCCCCTGCCTCTTCCTGTACCTGGCAGGTGTATGAGAGAGGACCCGCAGGAAGCCTTCCAGACCGGGTGAGTGATGCAGATTCTTGCTCCCTGTACCTTGCTCTTCCCTGCAGTGTCTGTCTCAGGCCCTTTAAACTGAGAGAACAGACATTAAAGGCCCAAACCTTTAAATCCTGCCAGAATTGGAGCTGAGCTACTCTGCATGTGTACTGGGCAATGCGGTCAGCCTTAGATGTCAAGTCTTAATGATGACTCCTTTGAATAACATTTTCATTTGCAAACCAGTTTAATTTTCCATATTGGTCTTGTGAGGAAGCCAGGGTGAGTGTTTATATTCTCACCTTGCAGATGAGAAAATAGGGTCAGAAAGGTAAAATTCCATAGCTAGTAAGTAGTGGAACTAGAACATGAACCCAGGTCTTCTGACTCCAGATTCTGTGTGCTTTCCAGTACTCCCAGACTGTGTGTCCTACAGCACATGCCTAAGGGACGAGGGGTTAATATGGGTGTGGGGAGGGTTTGGGGTCAACTGTTTTGGTCTCCATCTCTCTATTTCTTGAAATCCTGGCACTGTACTGTTGGGAGGGACTCAGGGGAAATTTCCCAGGACATGTGCATGGGGCCTTGGATTTGGACTTGAGGGGCTTCTAGGCCCTGTTGTGAGTTCTGAGGGGTGGTGGGGTGAGTGGGTTGATTGTTGGCCAGATTAAAGGGTCTGGGGTGGCTAGAGATCTGGGAACTGTGTAAATGGGGTTCTGAGCTGCTTTTGGTGCCCTCTGGTCTTGCATCATGCTGGGTTAACCCAAGTTCCTTTCTCTTCTCTACCCTCTCAGGACTGGCAGCCACCCTTTGCTGTGGAAGTGGACAACTTCAGATTTACCCCTCGAATCCAGAGGCTGAATGAGCTAGAGGTGAGAAGACTAGCAGCTGGTGGTGGGGTTGAGAGAATGGATAGCTGAGTTCTGATTCCACTTCCCTCATACCTTCTCTGGCTAAGGTACTTTACCTAACTAGGCCTTTTATTATCTCTCTTTATTGTGTCTCTTTAGTGTGCCCAGGGCATGGTGGAAGCTTTAGAACTCTGAATGTAACCAAGAGCAGGGGCATTTAGCCTTTCTGATTTGATAACCCCAAAGGCTGAGGATGTTCCTTTCCCACAAAGGTTTGCTACTTCTGAAGCTCCCCCTGTCAACTAACCTACCCTACCTGGGTCAACAAAAGGGAGATATAGGACTGGCTGAGACCCTTTCTTTCTTGGCCAGTGGAATGTGGCCTCATTTATCCAATTCATCCACAGCTCTGTGCTTTCTACCTTCCTTCTCTTGTGCTTGGTATCGTGGGAGGTGAGGTAGATGGGCGGGAGCAATACAAGAACTGGTCTGTGTAGAGGTTGGAATGGTGAGAGACTTGTTCAGAGGCTCAGGCAGGTAGGCTTTTCCCTCTCCCTTTTGTTCTGTACAGGAAGGAATTCCAGGCCCTTTGCATGGACAGGTGAGGTTCTCTACTGGGGCTTGAGAATGCCCTGGGGTAATGAGAGTGGGTGCCCTGAAGCCAGTTCCAGGTAAGGTCCTGGAGTTTTCTATGGAAGATGTAGGTTAGACGTATGCTACCACCTTCTCCCCATTATTATGTATGTGTTCACAAGCCTTACTAGAAGTCTGGGGGGGATGGGGATTAAACCCAGCTGAATACTCATAACCTAAAAGCTTACTTGTCTTCTAGACCAGAATTCCTCAACTTTGGCACTATTGATATTTTGGGCCAGATAATTTTTTGTTGGGGCTGGGGGCAGGGAGTGTCTTGTGCATTCTAGGATGTTTATCAGCATTCCTGGCTTCTACCCATTAGATGCTTGTAGTTCCCTCTCCCAGTTATGACAACCAAAAATGTCTGCAGACATTGCTAAATATCCCCTGGGGGGGGCAAAATCATCCCCTATTGAGAACTACTGTTCTGGACTCAGTCTAGGTGCTGTTCCAGTCAGGGCAAAAGTCATCTCTCGTGGGGAGTGCAAGTTCCTTAGAGAAATCTAACCAGGTGTGTGGGTGTACAGCTAAGGCAGGGTGTTTCCTAGCATGGAATAAGAGCGGGTTTTCTAGAGAGGGAGTGCTGGTTAATGAAGGGGAGGAGCAGGGATGAGACCAAGGTAGGAAAGCTAAGGGGTTGAGGTGGAGGGGGTAGTGTTCCTGATTCTTTAAGGGTTCTCACAGCCAAGGTCATTTTTGTCTGCAAATAGACCATAGTTTTCCTCAACTATGAAACAGACAGAACTGTCCTTTCCTCTAATGGGATCAGGGCAAGGTAGTGAATGGTGATGACTATCTAATTCTCCTTAGAACCAGGTGCTCTGACTAGTGAGGAAGTTATAGACTTAGGGCCTTTGGGATCCTTTCTTGGGTCACTGAGATTTCAGGGAAGCATGGTACATGACTTGTTTTTGGGATTTGGGGCCCATATCGGGTCCTGGGTTGGCCAAGTGCCACTGCTGCTTCGGTACACCATCTCTTAGGCCATTCCATCTATAGCATGCACTCTCACTCCAGCTGCCATGGAACACATTTCATGGTGCGTAAGGAGGTGAATGCTCCTTCGTAGCCTTCATTTTCTGAGGCATGCCTAGAGCTTAGATACAATTCTAGAGTTTCCAGAGGGTCTTCGCTGGTCCTCTTAAGTCCACACCTCTGAGGTAAGTGGACTGGACAGTTACTTTAGTTTCCTTTTATAATAATAATAAAAGAAAAAGTAGGTCCAGAGAGTGGAACTGATTGGTCAAGGCTATATAGCAAATTAGTAGCAGAGGGAAAGCTAAAACTTATTTGATACCTAGATATCTTGGTGCTTGTTATATGATTTAACTCCTCCGAGCCTCTGTTTTCTCATCTATACAAGAGATGATAATACACACACTACCCTGTCAGGGAGATTGACAGAGAATATATATAAAGCTTTGGCTTTTATGACCCTCTCTTTTGGGACCTTGGGCTTCTCTGATTGTCTAGAAGGTTACTGAGATGAGAGAGAGGTGGGGCTAAGCACTGCCTAGAGCCTGGGATCCAGTTAATTGGGAGAAGCCCTGGGTAGTATACATGGGCTGCTCTATTCCCTTTTTCCTTCCCTAATATTGGGCCAGAAGATGGGGGGAGGGGGTGGCCAGCCTCTTTGAGCCATTTCTTCTTCAGGCCCAGACGAGAGTGAAACTGAACTACTTGGACCAGATTGCCAAATTCTGGGAAATCCAGGGCTCCTCCTTAAAGATTCCCAATGTAGAACGGCGGATCTTGGACCTCTACAGTCTCAGCAAAGTAAGAACAGGTTTTTCTCAAACACCCCCCACCCCAGTAGCCTTGGTACTCTGGAGGCCCCCTTGGTTTGGATATTGGATCTCTAGGCTACAGTGGAAGGGGCACAGCCTGGTAGCACACAAGCTGTCATCAGTACGTCTTGGCATTTTTTGTTGTAATTTGAGGTTGGGAGAAGAGGGTAGCCCGCAGTGAGGTGAGGGTCTGGAACTGTTCTTATTGCCCTTTCTACAGGTCTGTTCCCTCATGTACATACACATAGCACATCCATGTCCCTTTCTGCTTGTCCTTTCAGATTGTGGTGGAGGAAGGTGGTTATGAAGCCATCTGCAAGGACCGTCGGTGGGCCCGGGTGGCCCAGCGCCTGAACTACCCACCAGGCAAAAACATTGGCTCCCTACTACGCTCCCACTATGAACGCATTGTTTATCCTTATGAGATGTACCAGTCTGGAGCCAACCTTGTGGTAAGGATGCCATGCTGGGGTGGAGTGAGGCTTAAGACACAGATTTCCGCACTTGGTTTTAGTGTAACTGGCTCAGTGGACTGGAGACCTAAGAACTAGACTCTACCCTTTCCTAGTGGTGCTTATTCTCTTGCCACACTGCCCAGGGTCAGAGGTCCTGGGGTTATCTGTAAGGCCAGTCTACTCTCCATTATGTGACAAGGTCTTAACTGATAGAGGAATTCAGAAAAGGCAGAGATCTTTTGAGCTAGAGAGGTCTGGAAAGAGATGGAGTCTGATTTAGTTGGGGAGATGGTTGGTGGGGGTCAGCGGTGGTTGAAAGGAGGAATGACATAAGCAAAGGCACTGAGAAGAATTCCCAAAGTGTGTGCTGCTATCAGTGATAAAGACCAGTTGGACAGGGGCTATTGGTGTAGATCAGGTGGGTGGATCACAACTTTGGTTGCCATTGGGCAAGGGTAGAGGGAAGTCCTTGCTGTTGGGGGCTGGAGCCCCATGTCCTGACCCTTACCCCTCACTTGTCCACAGCAGTGTAACACTCGTCCATTTGATAATGAGGAGAAGGACAAAGAATACAAACCCCACAGCATTCCCCTTCGACAGTCTGTGCAACCTTCCAAGTTCAACAGCTATGGCCGGCGGGCCAAGAGACTGCAGCCTGATGTGAGTACTTCCCTTCTTCTAACTTAGAACTTTGGGATGGGCAGTCCTCTCCCTCCCTTTGGCCAAAGCTGTGTTCCAAGTTCATCACTCCCTTCTCTCATTCTTTGAGTTCTTCTGAGCGTTAGTGTGCCTCTGGCTTCACTCTTGCTGTTTTCTACAGTCTCAGCTGAGCTGCTGTTGAGCTGGGTCTTGATCTATTTGTACAATATCTTTTGCATGTCTGTTCTTCCTGTCTGTCTTGTTCCTTTCCTGACTCACTCTGCATAAAGAGGTAGAACTTTTCTTTCTCCTTGTACCTATATCCTTCCTTCAGGCAGAAGCTTATGTGCCAGGCATTCTTTTCAGCACTGATAATACAACAGAGAATAAGATAGACACTGTCCCTAGGCTCTGTGAAGCACGTAATTTAGCAGATCATATTAGTCACTGCCATTTATTGGTAATGCCAAGCTGTTAGATTTTTTATTTATTTATTTATTTATTTATTTTAGGTTTTTAAAACATATATTATCCCTAAACTCCCTTATAACTATAAGGTGGGAGTTAATCTCATTTTACACAGTTGGGAAAACTAAGATCCCGTCTTTAATTCCTTTCCAAGAGAGGGCTGAGGAGGGAGCTCACTTACCCCTAGTCTTCAATAAGCAACTCTGAATTCTTGCCCTGGCCCATCTGTGCCTGAGCCCCTGGCATGAGCTCAGGTGCTATATAGTCTGAGCTATTGTTCTTTTAGGGTGGGGCAGTCTGCCCCAGATAGCAGTCTTGATTCATTTTCTTCTTTCCTCCCAGCCGGAACCCACAGAGGAAGACATTGAGAAGAATCCAGAGCTGAAGAAGCTACAGATCTACGGGGCAGGCCCCAAGATGATGGGCCTGGGTCTCATGGCCAAGGATAAGACTCTGCGGAAGAAAGGTGAGACCTAACAGGCTGAGAATAGCTTCACCTGGGGATAGGAGGCAGGGCCCAAAGTGTCCCAGACGTATGTTTAGACCCACGTTTCTCTCTCCCAGATAAGGAAGGGCCTGAGTGTCCCCCAACCGTAGTGGTGAAGGAGGAGTCAGGTGGGGATGTGAAGGTGGAGTCAACCTCGCCCAGGACCTTCCTGGAGAGCAAGGAGGAGCTGAGTCACAGCCCAGAGCCCTGCACCAAGATGACCATGAGGCTGCGGAGGAACCACAGCAATGCCCAGTTTGTAAGGACCCAGCCCTGACTTCCTAATGCTCTGCTCCTCATCCCTTCAATGAGCATTTCCCCAGCATGGCACTAGACAAGGATGCATTAAGCAGAAAAGTGGGCCTGGTGGGCCCTGCCTTCAGGTAGCTCACTTAATTGGGGAAACAAAGCCAACTCACATGGACCAAAGAGCAAGAAAGGGTGATCAAGTGCTGTCAACATGAAGTGCTGGAAGGGTCCAGAGAAGGAGACTCACTCTCCATTGCTTCAGGATAAAGGCTAAGCTCCTCATTACCATGCATGATCCAGTCACTGCTGACCTCTAGCCTCATTCCCCAGCACTGCCCACTTCTCTCCTCTGCTATAGCCACACTGAATTACTCCTAGGTATGTTCATTTTTTTCCCCTGAGACGCCATGCCCTGCTCTTTCATTCACCCATCCTTTGTACATGCTGTGCTCTGCCCCATTGCCAAGCTTCAGTTTGCCTCTAGATTTCAGCTAGTTTCAAGTGTCACCTTTCAGTGGAGTTCTTCCTCAAGGCTGTCCCTCCTTATCTCTAGCTGACTTGAGTGCTTCCTTCTCTAGGCTCCCACAGTACCTTTCATGGGCCACTATTGGCAGTTTTTAATTTTTATGAACACATGTCTCTAGAACACAAGTCTTTAGAGTATTGTGTGCTCTTGGAAGGCAGATACTATGTCTCACTCACCTTGGTACCACAGAGTCCAGCATAGTGCTAAATACAGGCATTCAGTAAGTACTTATTGAATGAATAAAAATAGGATTCCAGACTGAATGATAAAGACCGCTCTCACAGCTCTACCCTCTTATTTGGGGAGATGGTACATGCATGCAGTTGAACTCCAGACCTAGCATGACTAGCTTTTACAGGGCTATGAATGATTCATCTAGCAAGCATAGCAGATTTCCAATGGAGAGCTCTCTGGACTAGGGTACTGTCTGGAGGGGCCTGATGTTTAAAGGATGGACAGGGCTTAGGCTGATGAATTTTTGCTTCCTTCCCCTGGCAGATTGAGTCATATGTATGCCGGATGTGTTCCCGAGGGGATGAGGATGACAAGCTTCTGCTGTGTGATGGCTGTGATGACAACTACCACATCTTCTGCCTGCTGCCTCCTCTGCCTGAGATTCCCAAGGGTGTCTGGCGGTGCCCCAAGTGTGTCATGGCGGTAAGGCCTCCCCCAGCCCCAGTCCATGTCTGCCTTATAAGGTATCCTTACCTTCCTTCATCTGGCCTATTGAGGGCAGCCTCCTAGCTCAGCCAGAGTCTTATATTTTGGGTCCCTGGGGTGGGGCTAGGCTGCACAGAACATTGGGAGAAAGGAAGAGGAGACTCAACCTTTGCTACTGTCCTCTGGGTACTCCTAGACCACCTGGGCAGGTAAGCGTCATGATTGGACAGATTGTATATGACGACATATAAGCAGACGCTAAATTGTGTCAGACAGAAAAATGGCTAAGGGTAGTAATCAGGGAAGATGTCAGGAATGAGATTTGAAGGACAGGAATACCAAGAAAAAAATGTTCTTTGGATTTCCAAGTTTTTTATTCTTTGGTTTATTTTTATTTTTATTTTTTAAAGAAAGCTTGGAAAATAGACAAATTACCTATCATCCCACCACCCAGAGATTTTCTTCTCATCTTTTTGCTGTTGCTTATATATAACTATATTAAACAAATTTGGAATCTTAATATATATTTTTACTTTTTACTTCATGATCATTTTTCTATATTGTTTATTCAGTGTATTATATCTCTTAGGGGGTCCATCATATTGGTATAGTATTTATTTAGTTGCTTTCCTGTAATATTTAGACTGGTTTGCAATGATAGAGACCTTAAGTAGAAGAGGTGGGAAGGCATTCCAGGCTTGGGGATGGAGGAGTAGCAGGAGCAGAGGAATATGGGGGAGAATGTGCCTAGCACATGTAGGGCCAGTAAAGATAGCAACTGAAGCAGCAGTGAGAACAGCTAAGCAGCCTGGAAGTCTGGCAGGTACATTTTATGAGCTTCCTGCCTTCATCCTCATTCTCGGTGCTCATCTTCTACATTTCTCTCTGGGTTTCTGGGAGCAGACCTTGATGGTCTATTGCCTTATCTTAGGGACTCAACTGTGGTTGTAGAGACCGGACATGCATGTGCACGCATACACACACTCACAGATGAGGAAAGACCAGGGCAGCGCATAATGGCCTTGGCAGTGGTGGAGATTGTGGTGGGGAGGAGTTTGGATACCAGCAGTATCATGGATAAGGAAGACTGTCAGCTCTACTTGGTTCTCTTCTTTAAGTGGTTATGATCCAGTGGACTGGATTGACATTTATTTTTCAGACGGAAGCAGGGTGTCTCACTCTGGGGTACATACAGTTGTCATCTAAAACCATGAACATAGGTACAGTGTGAAGTAGACCTGTCTTCTGAGATAGTCTAGAGAACAGGAATAGTGTAGGGTTTGGCACTGTAGAACCTGGTGCCTTTGTTTTTCATATTCAAATGTATTAGAATATTCATTGCCATTTTCCCAGGCTTATTAGTTCCAGTGTGGGCATAAAAAAGCTTCTCTAAGCACCCTGTATGAACTCATATTTAGCTAGAAAGAAAGATGGTGGCAGAAGAGCATAGGATAGCATATCTAAGTCAGAGCCCATGGTTTAGATAGTAAAGTGCTAAAGGAAGGAAAGAGCATGGGCTGTAGTGATGAGGGAGGACTTTCTGGAGGCCATTGGACTGGAGTTGAGTTTTGAAGAATCAATGAAAGAAGGTGGGAGAGGACATTCCAATAGGGAAGAATGTTGTGAGCAAAAAGCATGATGGAAGTGCATGTGGGGAATGGAAAGACTAAGTTGAAGTAGTAAGAGAAAAAGGTAGAGCTATACTATAAAGTAAGGCCTGCCTCAGGGGCCTTGAGTGTAGATCTGGAGCTGTTCTCCATCCCTACTCCTACCCATATTCCAGTTCCACTTGTGCGGATTCTCCACCTCTTTGCCTCTGTCTTGGTGACATGTTCTCCTTTGGGTTTCAGGAATGTAAGCGGCCGCCTGAAGCCTTTGGCTTTGAGCAGGCTACCCGGGAGTACACTCTGCAGAGCTTTGGTGAGATGGCTGACTCCTTTAAAGCTGACTACTTCAACATGCCTGTGCACGTAGGTGATGGAGGGCTAGGGTTGTAGGTGCTGGTGCCTGATGATCTCAACTCGTCTGGGTCAATGGGGCCAGGATATGATGGGCCATGGTCGTATGCCTACACCTGTTCCCCCAGATGGTGCCCACAGAACTTGTGGAGAAAGAGTTCTGGCGGCTGGTGAATAGCATTGAGGAAGATGTGACTGTTGAGTATGGGGCTGATATTCATTCCAAAGAATTTGGCAGTGGTTTCCCTGTCAGTGACAGTAAGCGGCACCTAACCCCTGAGGAGGAGGTGAGTGGATGATTTGTTGTTATATGTCAGCTGTGTGAACTTAGGCAAGTTATTTAGTATCTGAAAGACTCTGTAAGATAGGGTAATTATGCCTGCCTTCTGCAGTTGCTCTGAGGCTTAGATGAAATGACACATGTATAGAACACAGCCTAGTACCTTGCATGTGCAGACATGAGATGGGTTCTTTCACCTCTCTGAGCCCATTTCCTTATCTGTGAAATGGGGATAATATCTGCCTTGCAAATTTGTTATAACAATTAAATGAGAAGGCACAGCACAGACTGCTCTAACACTTTATTTATATGAAATAATCTGGCAGGGTACCTGGCTCATTCATAAGAAGTATTCAGGGAATGGGATTTGTATGCACAGGAAAAAAAATGAGGGCCCAGTCCTGCCTCAAAGGAAGAGTGTGTTTTGGTCCAGAGCAGGGGTTTTTAACTTGCAGGTATTTTGGTGTATGGATATATCTGTAAACCTTCCAGAAACTGAAGTGAATTGAATTGAAATTTTGTATGGATGCATTTTGTGGGGAGAGGTGGAGAAAACCTATACTATTTCTTAGGTGTTTCAGAAAGGTCTATGACCTCAAAATTAAGGTTCCCAAAGTTAAAGGAAAGGATTTAGGATCTCATCTCCTTAGCATAACCCTCATCTCCTTTCCACAAATACCTTACCTGACAGGAGTATGCTACCAGCGGTTGGAACCTGAATGTGATGCCAGTGTTAGAGCAGTCTGTGTTGTGCCACATCAACGCAGATATCTCTGGCATGAAGGTGCCCTGGCTCTATGTGGGCATGGTCTTCTCAGCCTTTTGCTGGCATATTGAGGATCACTGGAGTTACTCCATTAACTACCTCCACTGGTGAGTGGGGCCCTGGGGAGTCAGGAGGCAGTCAGGGTGGGCTCCCTGCAAGATCATGGATGTGATCACTGTATGTGTTCCCTTTCCACTTGTGCAGGGGTGAGCCGAAGACTTGGTATGGGGTGCCCTCACTTGCAGCAGAACATTTGGAAGAGGTGATGAAGAAGCTGACACCTGAGCTCTTTGATAGCCAGCCTGACCTCCTGCATCAACTTGTCACCCTCATGAATCCCAACACCCTCATGTCCCATGGTGTGCCGGTGAGTGCCCAGGAAACAGGGACAAGGGGTAGGAATGATTTAGGGATATTCTTTGTGGTGGTGGTGGTGGTGGTGGTGGTCATGGTGGTCATCATCATCTGGAACCTACCCCTACTCTTTTCTCATTCCTGTTCTGTTTCAATTGGGCTATAGGTTTGACTGCTCTAATAGAGACCCAAAATAATAGTGGTTAGATACACAGTGTGATGGTGAGCCTTCTGGGCCATGTGTTTGAGGGCAAAACCTTAGGGATAGCTTATTATCAAATCTGCATTCCAGCCAGTGGAAGAGGGAAATGGGGAAAAGGCTAGACAATTCTTACTTTTAAGGGCATACATCATTTCCATTCATCTCCTGTGAGAACTTGGCCACATGACCACATCTAGCTGCAAGAGAAACTGGGAAATGTAGTCCTTATTCTGGATGGTCATGTACCACCTACAAATTAGAGTCATGTTATTAGGAAAGTAAAGAAGAATGAATATTAGGGGACAACTAGCAATCTCTGCCATGTTTTGCATACTGTACCCTTTTTGGAGCAATATGTAGGTCTTTTTACTTATTTTACAGGTCAAAAGTTGAACCCAGAGTCCTGGGCCTATCCTTCTCCTCTGTGTACTTCTTTCCCACCCTGTAAAATATTTTGCTGGGTATACAGCCTAGCTTACCTGGGAGGGACTTTATATTCCTGGGAGTTTCTAGCATTGATTAGCATCAGCCAATTTTCTGGTGTGGAGCTTAAGACAGCCTGATCAGTAGTCCTGTAGGAATAAGAATTAGTACATCCTCCATCTCTGCTTTAAATCTTATTCTGTGCTAGTCCTCTCCCCTACTCCTTTCCATCCCCTCTGGCCTTGGCCACACTGCCACTTACTGTAATGAGTGGGACATGGTAGACAGTCAGTAAACATTGAATTAATGTATCCTTGAAATATCACTGGACATCTGTGTAGTAGGGCTCTGGGCTAGGTCAGTGGTTCTCACCTGAATTTCTTCTTGCCTTCACCTTGTTTGGATATACTATATACCCTGTGACTAATACTTTTTATTATACATTTTAGTGATAATTAACCAAGGATTGGAGTATCTAGGGAATTGGACAGGGGGAGGCATTCTACAACAGTTCAGGCAACCTTCCTCCACTCAGAGGAAGCTATCCTTTTCTCTCCCCGTCTCATCCCATTTAAGGATTACTGGACTGGACATAATCAAGGGTTCTTTCAGTTCTACTGCTTCACAAGTAGACCTTGAGTCTGACTTTTCCCTCATACTTCTCTCTTCCTGACCCATAGCACAGCATCAGTCCTTGTGTGTAAGCCAAGGAAAACTGTAAGAGTAGAAGAGGATTCTCTTAAGGATTCAGGCACCTAAAATCATATGTATAGACAGTCATGGAACTGTTCAGTCCTTACCTCTTTTTAAAAAATTGTATCACTGACTTTTAAACATGTGCTTTTTGCTTCCACCTCCACAGCATTTCTCCGGCTCGTAGCTTACCAGCTTCTCTAGCCAGCTGCTGCTTCACCACCCTGCCCTCTGTCTGCCCTGCCCTTCCTATACGTAGTTTCCGGCATCTCCAGGCTCTTGGCAGTATCTGTCCGCCAGTCCAAGGCATCTGTGATTTTCATGTTCTCATGCTGGCAGGCTACAGTTAGCCAGCTGGAGCTCCCCCACAACAGAGCTATCTTTAGCCCCCTGCCCCCTCCTCCCGCTGCCTTCTCCTTTGGTGAGAGAAGGCCATTTCCTTTTATAGATATGTAGTGTAAATATTTTTTGCATTAAAAAAGAAACCTTCTTCCTTTCCAAAAAATGAAAAATAGGTCATTCCTATTTTCTCCACCATAAACATTTTGTTATGTTTGTTTTTCTGTGTAAATTGTGCTGTAACAATAATCAGTGTATGGATATTATAATCTCTTGTAAGTTTAATGGTCTAGAACTGCACTGTCCAATTTGGTAGCCACTAGCCACATGTGGCTATTGAGCACTTGAAATGTGGCTAGTCCCAACTGAAATGTGCTGCTAAGAGTATAAAATACATGTTGGATTTCAAGACTTAGTACGAAACAAAGAATGTGAAATACCTCACTGATAACTTTTGTGTGCCAGTTACATATTGAAATGATGATATTGTGGATATATTAAGTTAAATAAAGTATATTGAAATTAATTTTACCTGTTTCTTTTTACTTTTTTAATGTGGCTACTAAAGAATTTAAAAGTATATATGTGCCTAGCATATTTGTCTTGGACAGCGCTGGTCTAGAATGACTTCGTTACTATGAAATACTTATAACCTTCATTTAAAAAAAATAATTATTTAAAAAAAAATAATTTACATGGCCAAAATAATCAACCACATTGTATATTGACAAAATAAAAAATAATAATTAGCTTTATTGCAGTATGATTTACATACCATAAAATTCATCCATTTTTAAGTGCACAATTCAGTGAATTTACAGACTTGTGATACCATCACCACAATCAGTTTTAGAACATTTCCATCATCCCAGAAAGATCCCTTATTCCCATTTGCAGTCACTCTCCATTCCAGCCCCCAGTCCCAGGCAACCATTCATCTGTTTTCTGTCTGTAGATTTGCCTTTTCTGGACAGTTCATATAAATGGAATAATACATGGTCTTTTGTATCTGGCTTCTCTCATTTAGCATGTTTTCATGGTTTATCCATGTTGCAGAGTGTGTCAGAACTTCATTCCTTTTATGGCCCACTAATAATTCACCAGTTGATGAATATTTGGATTGTTTTTACTTTTTGGCTATTCACAGTTATCATTTTAAACAGCTACAGAATGTGAGGAGAGCTTTTCTAAACAACCACATAGGAAACAGTAAAGTGATATTACCAAAATGAGGGTGCATGTTAAGGCAAAGAGTTAGGAGCATTAGGTTCTACTCCTGGCTCTGCTGTCTGAGGCTTCTCTGGGAGTTAGTTTTTGTATCCATACAATTAAGGCTGGGGCTAGATCATACAGCAGATATTGCCAGAGCTCCTTCTGTGTGCAAGGCCCCTGGTCAACAACCTGAAGGTAAATAAACCAGTCTGTCCCTTTGGGTATGCACAGTTGAGTGGAGGACAGAAAGGAGTAAACAGGTAGAATGAAGTGTTAGAGGCAGTACTAAAGAATCACAAATTGGGTCATTTAGGAAGGGGGTGTCAGGAAAGGGTTTGTAGAAGTTTTTTTTTTTTTTTTTTTTTAAAGATGACCGGTAAGGGGATCTTAACCCTTGGCTTGGTGTTGTGAGCACCACACTCAGGCAGTGAGCGAACTGGTCATCCCTATATAGGATCCGAACCCCTGGCCTTGGTGTTATCAGCACCACACTCTCCCGAGTGAGCCACGGGCCGGCCCTTGTAGAAGTATTGACCCTTGAAAGAAGAGTAAGAGTTTGCCGGTCAGAGACGTGGCTTTATTGTGTGGGCATGATGATTCAAAGGAGGGGGCTCTCAGCAGACATGACATGGTCAGATTTGCGTTTTTTGGAAGACAGATTTGGTGGTTGATAACAGAGGCCAGTTCAATAATACAGGCAAGAAATGCTGATATTGCCTCTAAGTATGGATAGATTTGAGAAGAAGAAAATGTACTGGAAGTGGGAGCTGATAAATGACCCGAGTAAGTGTGGATGAATGGGGAGATTCAATATTGTTAGGATGTTAGGTCTCTGCCAAATTAATCTAGAATCCTAGCAGAGGAGTGGTTAGGTTGAAGAATATAAACATTTTAGATTCTTGATACATATTAGCAAATTTATTTTCCAGAGAGTAGAATTTATTGATTCCCTTGTCAGCACTATACCTATTTCACTGTGTCTTCATCAGCATTGAATATTCATCTTAAAAAACTTTGTGACTTCTTGGTAAAGATGACAAATTAAACATACATATGGCTACTTCCATTCCTTACTGAAACTCCACTAAACTGATACAAAGGGATTTTTTTTTTTTTTTTTTTTTTTTAAAGATGACCGGTAAGGGGATCTCAACCCTTGACTTGGTGTTGTCAGCACCACACTCTCCCAGTGAGCTAACCGGCCATCCCTATATGGGATCCGAACCTGTGGCCTTGGTGTTATCAGCACCGCACTCTCCTGAGTGAGCCATGGGCCGGCCCAAGGGATTTTTTTTCTTTAAGGTAAAATATCACAGAGATGGAGAAAACAAGAGGGGAGACAAAGACAAAATTCTTGAAACTAGAAAACATATAAGGGTACTTCAAAAAGTTCATGGAAAGATTCATATTATATTTTGATTCTATTTCTCCATGAACTTTTTGAAGTACCTTGAGTGGATGAGAAAACTGAATCTTAAGCCAGTAATGAGAACATCTGAGAACCAACCCTGTTTATACATCAGAATCCCCCAAAGTTTTATAGTCAGTGGCACCAGGCATTCTGGGGGTAAAGATGGATGGACTGAAAATAAGGATTGGTTCATGTCTGTATAAGAAGCTGTGAGATCCCCTGTACTGGACAGCTGGAAATGTAAGCCTCCTTCACTTAGTAAAAGACTGGTGGTTTATTTCTGAAGAGGTTAAAACAGAGGGCCTCTGGGTCGAGGTCTCCTAGGTACAGTTGAGGGTGGAGTTATAGGGAAAATAGTGGAATTTATTATTGTATTTATACTGGATGCTGAGGTTCTCAGCCATCTTCCTCCACTTGGCTGTTAGAACACCGGTAGCCAGGCCTTTTTTCTACAGCCAAAAAATGGAAGGGTTTTCTCTGGAGAATCCGACTGGCCTGAGAGGAAAGACCTAGAGTTTTGCAAACTAAATGGCTCGGCTAGATCACCCTACAGTGAAGTCATAGTTAACAAGCTTCACCTATGTACTCAGAGCTTCCATTCAGCTTTTTTTGTCTCAAGCAGCCACAGATTAATAGACAACTGAGGAATCCCTTGATAACAAAATAGAACCGAATAAACAGAAAGAAAACAACTTGGCAAAACAGGGTAAGCAGGGAGACATAAACTTCAAAAGAAAAGGAAAAGAAACCTCATTAATATCTTCAGAGATAAGCATGTACTACAAACATTAAAGAAGAGCAGGATACTATTAAAAAAGAGCATATCAAGAACTATTAAAAAAGAGCATATTGAGAACATACTGAGCTTTTGGAGATTAAAAATATGATAGCAAAAGTGAGAAACTAAAAAAAAAATCTTGGAAGATAAATAGTTGAGGAAATCTCCCAGGAAATAGAATAAAAGATAAAGATGGAAAAAGGTAGAGAACGTTAGAGGATTTTTCTAGAAGGTTCAATATTCAAATAATAGACTTATAACAAAAGAGAACAGATGAAAACCGAAAGGATGAAATCATTAATGAAATCGTTCAAGAAAATTTCCCTGAACTGAAGGACCAAATTTCCAGAACCAAAGGGCCTATGCAGTATGTGACTGAAAGAAGATTCATACCAAGATATATCCTGTGAATTTTCATATCAAACACTAGGACCAGAAGAATCCTGTAAGCTTCTTGAGAGAGAGACAGGTTTAGAAATCAGGATGGTTTCATACTTTTCAACAGCAACACTGGAATCTAAAAGACTAGAGCAATGTCTTCAAAATCATTTTCATCTTAGAATTCTATATGCAGTCAAGTGTGAGACTAGAGACCTTCCCTTTACCCCCTCCCCCAGAAAAGGTTCTTCCCACCGTTTCTCAGGAAGCCATTGGAGGGGGTGCTCAAGCACAGCAAAGGAATAATCTTAGAAATAGGAAGACATGGTATCTAGGAAACAGGAGATCAGGAGATCCGTCACAGGAGAGTGATGTTTCAGGGAGGATAGCTGGTCCAGATTGGAACAGATCAGAGAGACTGCTACAGAAAGGTGAAAATTGGTAGGAAAGGAGATTTGGACACTTGTCAGAAAGTTAGGCATTAAATTACTAATACATGCATAGAGAATTAAGCAAATTGAGAAATAGAAGACCATTTTTAATATAGTCTCAGATCATGTTATTTAGTGTTGTTAAGGTCAATGCCAAAATAATCAGAAGAGGTGAAAGCGATTGGCTCTGGGGAAGGGTGAATGGCAGGGCCTGCTTGTTTTATAAAAAATCTTATACAACCATTTGATTCTTGAAATTATATATGACTGATAAAAGTAAATAATGGGAAAACTTGGCCAGCTTAATGAAAAGTGACATTTGTAATTTTTATAAAATTACTAGAGAAGTTAAAATATTTTAATATGTACATTTTCTACTTTGACTCTCAAATCTTCCCATTATCTGTCAATACAGATCAAAACTTTTGAGAGCAGACACTAGTAGGGGTCCTTCCTGTCAAAGTTGGAGGGTCTGGAATTCTATTGTCAAACTGTTCCCTGACGCTTTTCTTTGTCTCCTTAAGGACCCTGGACTTAGATCAGGTTGCTGCTGACTGAAAAACCTCTATCTCAATGGCCTTAGCCTTTCTTCTTCCTCAGGTTGTCCGCACAAACCAGTGTGCAGGAGAATTCGTCATTACCTTCCCCCGTGCTTACCACAGTGGCTTCAACCAAGGCTACAACTTTGCTGAGGCCGTCAACTTTTGCACTGCTGATTGGGTGAGTCTGGAGTGTGGTGGGATGGCAGGGAGAAACAGGAGGATTGTGGGGAAGCTGAGGCACCACGACCTCCAGACTTGGCCACACTCAACCTTGAACCTGTCCACAGTTGCCAGCTGGGCGCCAGTGCATTGAGCACTACCGCCGGCTACGAAGATACTGTGTCTTCTCCCATGAGGAGCTCATCTGCAAGATGGCTGCCTGCCCTGAGAAGCTGGACCTAAACCTGGCAGCAGCTGTGCATAAGGAGATGTTCATCATGGTGCAGGAGGAGCGGCGTCTACGAAAGGCCCTGCTGGAGAAGGTGGGTGGTGGGGAGAGTGCCCTGGGTCAGGCACTCTACCCTGGTGGAGATTGGGGGAGGGAGAGGTGGTACCAAGGAGGAGAGGATGTAGCCTTTATTCTTGGAGTGTAATGAAAAGAACTAGATGCATCTGGGTTGAAAACCACATTCCATTTTCTGCTCTACCTTTTACTAGCAACCTTGGACAAGTCAATTTACTTCACTGCGTGTTAGTTTCCCCATCCAGAAAATGAGGATTAAGACAATGCTTATCTTTTTGGATACGTGAGTGGATTAAAGATAATGTTTGTTCAGTAACTGACCCATAGCAGGTGTTGGTATAGCAGCTATTCATCGTTGTTTAAATGACCCAGCAAGACAGACTGGCATATGAAACCCCCACTGCTGATTATCTGACCCTCTCAAGTTACTTGATCTCTCATAGTCGCACTTTCTCACTCTAAAATGGGAGTAAATACCCAACTCTCAAGGTTGTTGTAAAGCTTGAGTAAGGTTATTTATGTCAAAGCATATATTACTGCCCTTGCAATCTAGCAGCCGCTTTTGGTAATATTAATACATGAAAAAAGTGGTTGAAATATGGAATGTTTCTTAGGAAATGCCACGTTATTACATTCAGATGGTTCAGTAACCCAAACTAGGACAATAATGTTATCAAGTAGAAGGCAGTGATACTTTAATAGATTTTTCATGAGGATGTGTCAGTTGTGTGTGTAGCTGAGTGGAAGCTGCTACAGAGCTATAAAATCCACTCGTGTAATTTCAGCTGCCTTCTTCAAGCTCCACATTTGCCCAGTGCCAGTGGTAAGCATGGGAGCTACCTGCAGGAAGTGTGGGGCAAGGAAGAGGGATGCACAGTTAGGCCAGACATGCTTTTCCCTGCCCTCTTCCTCCAGGTATCGGTACACCTTCGATGAGTTCCCTGCCATGCTGCATGTTAGGGAATTAACTTAGTGAGAGTCTTCCTTAATATTACAAAGGACTTTTTGTCCCAAGGGATCCCTTGCTACCTGTTTGGGGTAATACTTATTTATTATAAAGCCCATTCATAACTTTCCCATGAATGTGGACTGTAGGAAGAATTATAGCTACAGTAATGTTAGAAGTTGGGCCTCTCAGTTGTGGTGTTATTTAATGAGTCCCTGGAGTTTTCTAGGCATCATTTTCTCTCTCTGTTCAGTGCTGTTATTAATTGATGGTCCTGTGGCTGTGCCAGGCTACCGGAAGGAGCCAAAGCAAAGTGGGTAGAATAGACCTTCTCATCCTGACTTTCAGAATTCTTTATACTTGGCCCTTATCTTGAAGGAGGGTTCTGAACACTGTAGTGTTGGAATCCTGTAAGAGATTGTGTATATGTTTGAGTACTTTTCTGGGGAGAGGACTCATAGTTTACAATCAGTTCTCAGAGTCCATGATCCAAAAAAACCTAGGGGCTTCACCCTTAGAACATTCTCTGGCTTTGGAGTCAAAATTGAATGCAGTCAAATCCTCACTTTGGCAAGTTATTGACTCTCACTGAGACTTAGTTTGTTCCTTAGTTAAATGAGATAGGCCTGTGAAATTATGTATTCTTATCTGAAAATTTGAACTAACAACAGTAAATAGTTGTTGAGCACTTATTCTCAGTGCTAAGATACTTGTCTAAGTCCTTAGTTGCTTTGCCTTTGTTAATCCTTATAACAACCAAATAAAGAGTACTGTTATCTCCATCTTATAAGATAAAGAAACTGAGATCCAGAGAGGTTTAAATAATTTACTCACAATCACACAGTAAGTGGCAACGCGGGATTTGTAATGTGCAGTGGGCTCATAGCTTATACAGAGGCTATGTGTTAAAGTTGGTATATAAGACAAAAACTGTTAGAGGCAACCATTTCTCTTTAAAATTCCTGGGCCGGCCCGTGGCTCACTCGAGAGAGTGCAGTGCTGATAACACCATGGCCCCGGGTTCGGATCCCATATAGGGATGACCGGTTCGCTCACTGGCTGAGCGTGGTGCAGACAACACCAAGCCAAGGGTTAAGATCCCCTTACCGGTCATCTTTTTAAAAAAATAATAATAATAAATAAAAATAAAATTCCTAAAATTGCCCATGTATAGCATTGTGGTGTTTTTCAGTTATTCCAACATAGTTGGCTTTTCCTTTATTTTTGGAATGGACTGCGTTTTCTTCATCTGAGCAACAGATGAAGTTACTGGCTTAAGTTTGGAAGCCATGTTGTTGGGGAAAAATTGTATCTTTAAACCCTGGGCACAAGCTCTTACAGTTGAATTTCTGTAAGTTATGTATGCATATGCATTGTCTCCTGCCTGCTCAGCAGCCAGCGTGGTGCCTGGAGCACAGTGGGTGCCGAGAAGGTGGAAGCCAGCATTGTTCCCCAGTGTACACCCTCCATACTAGTCAGGCCAAGAGCTCTTGGCCACTCCCACACATTGCTACCTCTCTGGTGCCTTGGTCCACCACTTTCCTCACCTTCTCCTACCCAAAAAGCTCTTTCTGCTGATCTGAATCTTACCTGATCTTTCTTCCTCTGTGAAATTCCCTCTGCCTCATCCCACACTGATCTTGCCCTGGTTCATCTGATTCCCCCAGCTTTGAGAGTCTGGACTTCACAAAAGGCAGGTGTTCTCTGTGGGGTTTGGCCTCCCAAACCCCACGGCCCTCAGCATAGATTTGAGTCTAAAGTGGGGCTTGGTGGTGGCTGAGATGGGAATTTCTGCCACCCTGTTCTGGTTTTATATAACATGTGGGTTGAACATCCACAGGGCATCACAGAGGCTGAACGAGAGGCTTTTGAGCTGCTCCCGGATGATGAGCGCCAGTGCATCAAGTGCAAGACCACATGTTTCTTGTCAGCCCTGGCCTGCTACGACTGCCCAGATGGCCTTGTCTGCCTGTCCCACATCAATGACCTCTGCAAGTGCTCTAGTAGCCGGCAGTACCTGCGGTAAGCATGGGGCCTTCTTGTGGGAAGTGGAGCAAGGAGGAGGATACAGAGTTGGGCTAGACATGCTCTTCGCTGCCCTCTTCGTCCAGGTATCGATACACGTTAGATGAGCTCCCTGCCATGCTGCATAAGCTGAAGGTTCGGGCCGAGTCCTTTGACACCTGGGCCAACAAAGTGCGAGTAGCCCTGGAGGTGGAGGATGGGCGGAAGCGCAGTGAGTGATGGGGGGATGAAGGGACTCCACAGGCAAGTTCTATTCCCTTTTCTTCTATACCTCCAACTCCCTTCCTCTGCCTTCACTCAATACTGCCTACTCCTTGCTGCTCTTATTCTCCCTTCAGGCCTTGAAGAGCTGAGGGCACTAGAGTCTGAGGCCCGTGAGCGGAGGTTTCCTAACAGTGAGCTGCTGCAGCGACTGAAAAACTGCCTGAGCGAGGCGGAGGCTTGTGTGTCCCGGGCTCTAGGACTGGTCAGCGGCCAGGAAGCTGGGTATGGCAGTGTGAGGTGTTGGGCCACAGATAGCCTGATGAGGATCCAGCACTGGGGAAAGTGCTACAAGGGGTGGACTCTGGATACCATTGAGCAAACTGGACATTAGCAGGAAGCTGCCGGGCACAAGTGTGAGGTGGCCTGGGAGGTGTTGGGGAGAGCAAGGAGACCAAGCAATGTAGAGTGGAGAGGGGAGTTTCACTGATAAGAATGCTAGGGGTGTTTATTTTTATCAGTACATAGAGGAGATTTGAGAAGCTGAGGGATTTTATGGGCAGGGAGGAGGTGGAGGTTTAGGGGCAAGAACAGGACATAGATGTGTAAAGCTGATCATAGCCGCACAGCTTTAGAGTCATAGTAGAGGATGGATTGAGAAGTCCAGCTTCTCTTACCATCAGTTGGTTTCTAAGCTCTGCCCCCTACCCCCCAATATATTTCCCTCTCTTTTAATTCTTTCCTCTAATCATTTGAACTCACTCGTATTTTTTTGTTTGTTTAAAAAACCACTTATTGAGGTATGATTGACATACAGAAAGTTATGCATATATAATTTATACAACTTGTTGAGTTTGAAGATAAGCATATACCTGGAACTCACTTGTATTTTAAAACCCTCCCTCTAACCTGGGCAGCAGGGGGAACTCTGAAGTATGCTAGATCAAGGCAGAAAGGTGTTGGATCTTAGAACAGAGATGGAGGGAGGGGACTGGGTTTGGACCTGAAACCCCATATGTGAAACTCCATAGCCCCCACAGGGTGGCTGGTCTACAGATGACCCTGGCTGAGCTCCGGGCCTTTCTGGACCAGATGAACAACCTGCCTTGTGCCATGCACCAGATTGGGGATGTCAAGGTGAGGAGGGGTGGGTTTGGAGTGCTGCTGAGGGATTCAGGGGGATTGAGAGACCAAGCAGCGGGCCGCTCTTGGCTCCCTTAAAAAGCTTAAAGTGTTTGGGCAGGACAGAATGCATACGTAAGAAAGTAGTGGGGGTATGAGGCAAGGGTGTAGTGACTGCTTCTTAGAAATGTGATTTGAGGGGCAGGTGGCAGGGGTATGTACAGGATGCAAAATCTAGGGAAGGTTTCCTGGAGGAGGTGGAGGAAAAGGAGATAACAAGGGTGTTTGTTGGGCCTGGGAAGTTGAGTAAAGATCATGAAGTAGAGGACAAGTGGGATGGAGAGGGCAGTGCACACCAGCATGAGCATGAGAGTTTGTGCAAGAACTAAGCATAGCCAGCATAGCGTAGGGCAGAAGGTCTCTTGCTGCTTTGAGTCCTCTGGAGAGTTAAATAAAGCAGAGATTACTGACCATCCCCTATTAAGAATTTCTTGGGGCCGAGCCCGTGGCGCACTCGGGAGAGTGCAGCGCTGGGAGCGCAGCAGCGCTCCCGCCGCGGGTTTGGATCCTATATAGGGATGACTGGTGCGCTCACAGCGCTCACTGGCTGAGCGCGGTGCAGCCGGTCTCAAAAAAAAAAAAAAGAATTTCTTGGGGGGGGGCCCAGAAATCTGTATTTTAATAAATTCTCCAGGGCATTCTAATGAGCAGCCAGGGTTACAAACCACTGTCTTAAGGCTTGGAGAAGGAGAGCCCAGCTCATGTTAGGCTCCTCTTTCTGAAAAGATTGGAGGGCAAGAAGGTAGGTGGGGCAAGGGTATCTGGTGGTGGGACTTCTAAGTGGACCCAGCTGAGGAGTTTGTTCTTTATCTTGTATCCTGGTAGGGTATTCTGGAACAGGTGGAGGCCTACCAGGCTGAGGCCCGTGATGCTCTGGCCTCACTGCCCTCTAGTCCAGGGCTATTGCAGTCCTTGTTGGAGAGGGGGCAGCAGCTGGGGGTAGAGGTGCCTGAGGCCCAGCAGCTCCAGCGGCAGGTGGAACAGGCACGGTGGCTGGATGAGGTGAAACGCACATTGGCTCCCTCAGCCCGAAGGGGCACCCTAGCTGTCATGCGGGGATTGTTGGCTGCGGGTGCTAGTGTAGCCCCTAGCCCTGCTGTGGATAAGGCTCGGGCCGAGCTGCAGGAGCTGCTGACCATTGCTGAACGCTGGGAAGAGAAAGCCCACCTCTGCCTGGAAGCCAGGTATGTCCAGCCTCTTCCCCTCCCTGCCCTACTCCAGCCATCAAAGTGGAGAGCTTGAAGGTAATTCCCGTGGGTGGCCTTGGGCAGCATCACACTCTTGTACTGGTATGTTGACTCTCCTTTCCTCTTTTGTTCCCTATCTTGTCCTTCTTTTTTGTAAACTCCATATACGCATAGAGGCAGAGATAGGCTGCTGGAGGAGCAGAGATGGACAGATGCAGAGATACAGAGAGCACTAGCCCTAGAGGCTGACAAAGTACACATGCACAGAAGCACAAATAACAGGCAGATGGACAGATGTTGGTAGAAAGACGCTGCACACGGAGCAATCCAATCTGACAAACTGCAGCAACAGGTGACACACACAGGTTGTGTGTGTAGGCCCCGCCAGCAGGCTGACAGACTGGCAGACAAGCAGAGGCGCAAGAGCTGGGGCAGAAGGCTGAGGTTGGGTGCATGCAGTCTGCAGGAAGCAGGGACTGACAGACATCCATAGGCAGAATACAAGCAAGTAGGCCCAAGGGGCAGCAGGAATACCAGGCACCCAAGGGACCTAGGCACATATATCTGGTGGTCAGGCTGGGCTTCTGGTCAGGCAGACCACACCAGACTCAGTCCTTTTTCCCCTCCGTTTAGGCAGAAACATCCACCAGCTACCCTTGAGGCCATAATCCGCGAAGCAGAAAACATCCCTGTTCACCTGCCCAACATCCAGGCTCTCAAGGAGGCTCTTGCTAAGGCCCGGGCCTGGATTGCTGATGTGGATGAGATCCAAGTGAGGCCCCTGCCACCCCCAACCCTCCACTCCAGGCCTTCAGTCCAGCGATGGCACATACACTGGGTTGTGCTGGGTTGGGTTGGCTAGAGAGGAAGAGGGCACGCACATAGTGAAGAGGCAAAATATGTTTGGTGAGCAGTGTGAGAGGAGGGGTTGTAAGATCAGCCTGAAGGAAGAGAGGGTGCTGGTTAGGAGGAGGGTGGTGGGGCAGGGAGGCAGGTGGTGTGGAGTGGAGCAGGGTGGGGCAGGGAGGAGGTAGAAGAGGCCTTCCGCACAAAGTAGCTAGTCTAGTGCTCCCGGAGACTGACTGGATACTTGGGGCTAAGCCAGTCAGTGGATGCAAACATGGGAGAGAGCCAGGTGTTCCTTAGGATGATGCCTGTTTTTTTGCCTCAATACTGTGGGTCCAGTCCATCTTTCTAGCTCAGGGCTAGGCATGGAGAAAGCATCAATAGATGTTGGCAGGTTGAACTGAGCTTTCTCTCGCCCCTGTCCCCAGAATGGTGACCACTACCCCTGCTTGGATGACTTGGAGGGCCTGGTGGCTGTGGGCCGGGACCTCCCTGTGGGGCTGGAGGAGCTGAGACAGCTGGAGTTGCAGGTATTGACAGCACACTCTTGGAGGGAGAAGGCCTCCAAGACCTTCCTCAAGAAGAATTCTTGCTACACGCTGCTGGAGGTGAGGCCTGGGACCTTGACCTATAGCCTCTCCTGTGCCTGGCCCGGCTGTTGGGAGATGGCTCATATGAGAACTTGGGTTTTTGGGGGGCACCAGGGAGGGGAGGAGAGGTATGGGAGGTAGGGGAAGCCTGGTCATTCCTCCTCTCCCTGCCTCAGGTGCTCTGCCCATGTTCAGACGCCGGCTCAGACAGCACCAAGCGCAGCCGGTGGATGGAGAAGGAGCTGGGGTTGTACAAATCTGACACAGAGCTGCTGGGGCTATCTGCACAGGACCTCAGGGACCCAGGCTCTGTGGTAAGGAGCTTGGCACAGATGGGAAGAAGAGCCTAGCAATGATAGAATCTTTGAGCTGGGTGACCATGGGTAGAGTGCTTGCTCCCTGAGCCTTAGTTCTCCTGGTTTGGGAGTGGGGTGTTAAAGGGGCCAGAGAAGGGAGAGGATAGGCTGCTGACCTATTCTTCCTGTCCTGGGCACGGCAGATAGTGGCCTTCAAGGAGGGGGAACAGAAGGAGAAGGAAGGGATCCTGCAGCTGCGTCGCACCAACTCAGCCAAGCCCAGTCCACTGGCATCATCAACCACAGCTGCCTCTGCAACCTCCATCTGTGTGTGTGGGCAGGTGCCGGCTGGGGTGGGGACTCTGCAGTGTGACCTGTGTCGGGACTGGTTCCATGGGCGGTGTGTGTCGGTGCCCCGCCTCCTCAGCTCCCCAAGGCCCAGTCCCACCTCATCTCCACTGCTGGCCTGGTGGGAATGGGACACCAAATTCCTGTGTCCTCTATGTATGCGCTCACGGCGCCCACGCCTGGAGACCATCCTGGCACTGCTGGTAGCCCTGCAGAGACTGCCTGTACGGCTGCCTGAGGGCGAAGCCTTGCAGTGCCTCACAGAGAGGGCCATCAGCTGGCAGGGCCGTGCCAGACAGGCTCTGGCCTCTGAGGATGTAACTGCTCTGTTGAGACGGCTGGCTGAGCTCCGCCAACGGCTACAGGCTGAACCCAGGCCTGAGGAGCCTCCTGCCTACTCTTCAGCCCCTGCCTCTGATCCTATCAGAGAAGGCAGTAGCAAGGATATACATAAGGTGAGCTGCTTAGCCCAGCTCTTGTCCTCAGATTCCTGGTCCTAGCCCCCATCCATAATAAGGCTTCTACTCTGTCCCTGTTCTCCAGTGTTTGGTCTCGTTTGGCCTGGCCTGCATCCATCCAGGTCACTAGACTCTGCTCCCTGCTGCAGCCTGTGTCTGCCCTCCTCCTCCTGCAGGAGGCGGAATGTCCCAAGTTTGGGGTTTGGGAGGAAGAAAAGGGCTTGGTTCTTTGGTTCAGTTACCCCTACCTACTCTTGCTCTCCTTGGCAGGTCCAGGGCTTACTGGAGAATGGAGACAGTGTGACAAGTCCTGAGAAGGTAGCCCCAGAGGAGGGCTCAGGTAAGAGAGGTGGGTGTAGGTGTGGTGGGGGTAGGCTGTTGACTGGATATAACTAGAGTGACCCATGTGGTCCTCAGCTCTGTTGTGGTGTGGGGACAAGACCAGGGGCAGTCTAACCTAGCCTGTTTTTGCAATCCCCCAGATCTGGAGCTGCTGTCTTCGCTGTTACCACAGTTGACCGGTCCCGTGTTGGAGCTACCTGAGGCAACCCGGGCCCCCCTGGAGGAGCTCATGATGGAGGGGGACCTGCTGGAGGTGACCCTGGATGAGAACCACAGCATCTGGCAGCTACTGCAGGCTGGGCAGCCTCCAGACCTGGAGCGGGTCCGCACACTTCTGGAGGTGAGGATAGGGGTCACGGGCAGGGCCAGGAGGTCAGGCCAAGCAACAGGGAGCCCAGGCCTGACCACTGGCCCACATCCCATCTTTCTGTCTGTGATCACAGCTGGAGAAGGCAGAGCGCCATGGGAGTCGGGCACGGGGCAGGGCCCTGGAGAGGCGGCGGCGGAGGAAAGTGGACCGAGCTGGGGAGGGTGATGACCCAGCCCGAGAGGAGCTAGAGCCAAAGAGGGTACGGAGCTCAGGGCCAGAGGCTGAGGAGGCCCAGGAGGAGGAGGAGCTGGAGGAAGAGACGGGGGGTGAGGGCCCTCCTGCACCCCTCCCCACAACTGGCAGCCCCAGCACCCAGGAGAACCAGAATGGCTTGGAAACCGTGCTAGGGGCCACTTCAGGCCCCTCAGCCCCTTCATCCACTCTGACTCCCCGGCTGCATATGCCCTGCCCACAGCAGCCACCACAGCAACAGTTGTGACAGTGGCTGGGTCTAGCACAGACCCCAACAGAGATCCCCCCTCGGCCTCAAGGATCCTCTTTCTGACCATCAAGCCTGCTTCTTGGGAG
>NW_007727205.1:267762-278320 GCF_000696425.1 Galeopterus variegatus
CAGGTGGGGGAGGGGGGTATGGCCACCCCCTTATCTGCCCACCCACGAGTCCCTTGACTTTTATATTCTGACTCCAAGGTATTGTTCAGACCTCAGCTCCTGGGGGCCGGCCCCTGGAGTCCCCCTCCCTGGTAGCCTCTAACCAGCATTCCCAGATACCTGAGGCAGATAGATGGATGGGCAGGGGGGCAGGGGCAGCCGGGGCTGGGCCAGCACCATTCCACAGACAAGGCCAGTGCATATGCAAACTGGGGGAATCTCTTCTCCCTTCTGTCCCCAGTTCCAGCCCTGGCCAGGCCACGCTACACTAACCTCCCCTCCCCCTCTCACTCTTTCTCCTTCCCCCCTCTTTTCCTTCCTCCCTCTCTGTTCTTCTCCCTTCCCCTGACTGTTCCACCCAGGAGGAGGAAACTTCACATAGCTGTGCTCACAGTTTTTTATTTTAAAGTAATTTGGTTGGGGAGCTGAACAGGGCTCCCTGAGAACTGAAGAAAGCTTTTGGTGCTTGTCCTCACAACCACCTCAACCCTCCCTCCCTGTCCTCCCTTGTCTCCTTTCCTCCTCCTGGGTTCATGTTGTAATAAAAAAAAGATTGTTGGTGTGTAATTAATTTGTTCAAAAGGAAAAAAAAAAGAAAGAAACTTGGTTCCAACTGAAGCCTATTTTAATTTTATTTTATTATTTTCCTCTTGTTAGAAATAAAACCCTTAGCAACATTTTTTGGAAACATGTTTCTGAAGTGCATTTCTCTTTAGTAGAGCAGCGGTAGTGCTGGTGGGAGTACTAGGGCTGAAGCCAGGGAGCTCTGGGTTCTGACACTGAGTTCCACCAGCTTCTCCTTAACCTTCGGTGAGACATCCTGATCCTCCCCCTCTCCACCCTCAGGCCAGTTTCTCCCATTTCCAAACAGATGGACTCTAGCACTGCACACCTAAACTGTACAACAGCCTCCCCCAACTTTATGCTCTCCAGTCTATTCTCAAGCTTCCGGAGGAATTTTTTTCCCTAGCTTTACTGAGGTTATAATTTACATACCATAAAATTCACCCGTTTTAAATGTACAACTTAGTGATTTGGAGGGTTGTTTCTAAAGTATAGATCTGATCATGTTACTACTTCAAACCTTCCATGATGCTTCATTGCCTTTAAGATCAAGATTATACATAATCTCATCCTAGGATGCTTTCCTGTCTAACCCACATGCCACGTAAAGGAACCCTTCCCTGATTTTTCTCTACCGGTTCTTTCTGCCCCTGATGAATGGAGACTAAAGCTCAGATATGTGGTCCTTTGCAATCCCCGAGTTCGTTTTTTAAAAACAGCTTTATTGAGATATAATTCACAAACAATTCAGTGGCTTTAGTATATTCAGAGTAGTGGAACCATCACTGCAAAAAATTTTAGAACATTTTCATCACCCCAAAAAGAAACTCCGCACCCCTTAGGTGTCACCCCCTCCCCCCGATTTGCCTATTCTGGACATTTTATATAAATAGAATCGTACAATATGTGATACTTTGTGTCTGGCTTTTTTCACTTAGCTTAATGGTTTCAAGCTCATTAACGGTCCCATAGTAGTTGGACAGATTTTCTTCCTTCTGGGCCCCAAAGTGTTTAAGATGACAGTGCTGGACTAGATCAGGGACTGTCATGGGAGACCGTTCACATGTTTTTGTGGGCGTTTGCATGCATGTGTTTATCTGGTAAGAAGATTAACCAGCTTGCATCAGATTCATAAAGGGATCCTTGACCCTCTAAAGGTTAAGAACCATTCTTTGTGATTCTGAGGGTTGTGTGTTAAGATGGTCTGCCCATGATACGAGGATACAGAGGAAGAAGCAAGAGCATGGAAGCCCTGAGAAGCCAGCCAGCTTCCCATCATGCCTTGGTCCTTGAGGGCTTTCTCTCCTCTCAAGGGGCTGCATGGAGGTGCTAAATCCCAGGTCCTGATCCGTAGCCCAGGAACTCACACTGCCAGTCTATTTTGTCCTTCCTCATCTGAACGTACAGTGGGTCCATTTTGCTCCATTTCTCCTCTTTCCCAAGGTTTCAGTTGATAGGAACCTAACAATGAATGAGAAAGCCCACTCTTCTGGCAGCTGTGATTAGTGGGAGGGTCTGGCTCAGCCCTGTCTCATCCAGTCTTCCAGTTGGGGCCCTGGGTTGTACAAGTAAGGAGAGGCAGGGGCCAGTGAACAACCCCGTCCTGGGCCCAGTTTGACCCTATGTCCCAGTCTGGGGGGAGCAGGCTGGCCTTTTGTCTGCCCACCACCTGGACTTGATCATGAAAAGAGGGCTGGAGATGACGGGAGACGTATATAAGAGCTGGGACGAGTGCAGGAAGGGGCTCAATCTCAGCACTTCACTACCACCCCTAATGCACTCACATTCCAAGAAAGGGAAGGGAGCAGCTCCTTGTGAGACCTGCCCTGGGTGCCAGGCTCTGTGGGAGATATTTCACAAAGACCCTGACACAGGAAACAGACCCCTAAAAGAACAGGCCTGGCCCAGGCATATTAGCCTGGCAGAGCTGGGATTTTCACCAAGTCTCTGTGAACCTAAGGCCTGTCCTGTGTGACAGAAGACGTCCAAAGTAATCACCCTGCAACCAGGAAATAGTTCATAGTGGAGGTCTCAGTGTTGATCTCTGCTGTTGCTAGGTTGGGAGCTCAAAAGTGCTATAGCCAGATTGGCCTTAATAGGTAGAAGTCCATATTGCTGAGATTGTGCATAACTTACATGCCTATCTGCATTAGTTATGCATTGCTGTGTAACAAATTACCTCAAAAATTCAGTGGCTTAAAAGAGCAACATTTACCTCACAGCTGTGGGTTAGGAATCTGGGCACAATTTAGCAGAGTTTCTATTTCAGGGTCTCTCAAAGCTGCAATCAAGGTGTCAGCTGGGGTTGCAGTCATCTCAAGGGTCAACTGAGGAAAGATCTGCTTCCAAGCTCACTCATGTGGCTGTTGGCAGGATTCAGTTCCTTGTGGGTTGTTGGCCTAAGGACTTCAGATTCTTGCTGGCTGTTGGCCGAGGGTCACTCTCAGGGTCCTTGCCATGTGGACCTTTTCATAGGACAGCTCACAACATGGCAGCTTGCTTCATCAGAGCAATCAAGTGAGATGAACCAGACAGAATGAGAGGGAGAGTGCTCACATGTGAGACAGAATCCAGTCTATGGCCTAATCACAGATGTGACATCCCATCACTTTGGCAATATTCTATTTATTAGCAACGTCTCTAGGTCCAGACCAAACTCAAAAGAAGGGGATTACACAAGGGTGTGAATACCAGGAGGCTGGGATCATCGGGGGCCATCTTGGAGACTGACTACTACAGTTTGTCCTCTGGTCCCCAATGATTCATGACCCTTCCACATGCAAAATATATTCACCCTTTCCCAAGGTCCCTAAAAGTCTCATCCCATTACGACATCGCCTCGAAATCCAGAATATCATCTAAATCAGGTCCAGGTGTGAGCAAGGCTCCTTGGGTGTATTCCTTAAGTATGGCCCTTTAACTACTATTTTTCTCCATCTGTAGATCTGTGAAACTTAAGAGGCAAGTTATCTGTCCCCAACACACCCAATATACAATGGTGGAACAGGCATTGGATAAGTGCTACAGACATTCCAGATCAAAAAGGGGAGAAATGGGAGACACAAAGGAGTCACTGATCTATAACAATTATGAAATCCAGCTGGGCAAATGGAAGTTCCTTGATTAGATTTCAAGGCCTGGGAATAATTCTCCATGGCTCTTGGCTCTGACCTCTGGGCTCTTGTTTCTACCCTCTGTGCCTTCCTTTTTCATGAAAGGTAGCACATGTTTGCAGCTGAGCAGTTTTCCCAGTCTGCTTCCTGTCAGAATTTTGGGGGTCCAATGGGTTCTTTTCATTTTGTACTGTCTCTGTAATCAGCTGCCATCAAGAAATAGTTCCATAGAGCGGCTTGGTGTTTCTTTTATGTTGGCAGGTTGGGCACTCAGCAATGGCTATAGCCACACTACCCTTGGTGGAAGTCCATATTGCGGAGCCCATGCATAATCTCCATGCCTGCCACCATGGCCGTTTTGGCAAGGAAAAGGGTGACAGGA
Source organism: Galeopterus variegatus (assembly GCF_000696425.1). NCBI lineage: Eukaryota > Metazoa > Chordata > Mammalia > Dermoptera > Cynocephalidae > Galeopterus > Galeopterus variegatus. The sequence goes on from NW_007727205.1 coordinate 271,861, forward strand.
TAGAGGTTGGCTTACTTCCACAAAACAGGGCATCTTGTCTACCTGATTGAGATCCTCCTCCACAGTGGATTCTCTCTCTGGTGCTCATCTATGCGGGACATATATGTTCTCACACTCCACCAATACCAAGAAGGACACCCACATACCTTTTCCTCAGACTTCTTTATCAGCAATATTTCAATCCTGTTCTTTTCAAGTCCTTGACCATCTAGCCTAATCATTAGCAGCTACTCATGAATCAGTGGAGATCTACCTATACCTCCGACCATCTCTGCAACCAGGTAATTTTCCTACTGGGATAATTTCCCTTCTCACTATCCTTCAGGATTAACCTCGTAGTAGGGCTGTAACACTGCAAGTAGCCACTTCCAGTAGGTGCCAGCATACCGTGCAGAACTATCTGTAAACCAAGCTTGAATTTCCCTTAGTCACCTGGTCAAGGGAATTCCTCATGAGGCCTCAGGTGAGAAGGGGATGGTGGTGCAACAGGTAGGAGCATGATCCACCTGCTGGCAGCTTAATTGTGTCTTCTAGACCTGCTCATATAAACCTATTCTATTTGGCAGTGGAGTGCAGCTGCACATGGATAACTTGATGACTTGATGGGACAGTTAACACACAGCTCACCATGGGCAGTTCAGGTTGCACAGGTCACTTGGTATCCTATGCTCAGGTGTTCGTTCACAAACTAAATCCACTTTTCCATTTTATTCTTGTCTGTTTCTGGGACTCCTATTATGATGTTGTCAAATTCCGATTTTATCCTCCACTCCTTTAGTCTTTAAAAAAATATTTTGTATCTCTTTATTCTTTCCTGTTGATTTCCAAGAGGTCCTCAGTTTGTTTCATGCACTAGTTTGTTCTTCAGCTAGCTGTAGCCTTCCTGCTCTTTATGCCATCTATACTGTGTATTCCAATAATGTATCCAGAAACTGGAGAAATCACCACAGGATTTCTCCTAAGCCCAATATAAGGACCCAGGCAGAAACTTCATGTGTTATCTGATCCCACTCTGGACCACAATGACAGTCTGGGTCACCATGGCCAATAACATTAACATGAACTCAAGACCAATATCCACTCTATTTCAAAAGGTCTGGATTGTGGCACAATTACCCTGGCTGCAGGTCCCTGTGGGGGAAGTAGTGAGGGAGATGTCACCAAACACACTTGTGAAAAGTGCAGCAAGGTCCTTCTTCGAATGGACCCTCCTCCATTCAAGGGGCTCTACATTTTTGGGACTAGATCAGGCCTCCATTTTCCAGACTAGAAAGTTTTTTTGTTTATATACCAAGTAGGACTTTATTAGGCTGTCCACCTATTTTGGTCCTAAGGAAACCATGCTTAATTAGCCACTATTATAGATCCCCACAGGTCAAACCATTCTGATTACAGCTATGGCTCTGCTGTGCATTATAGGAACGAGACCCAACTTGTCTTTGGAGGAGATCCTATCATTTCCATTGAAATTAGGGGGTCCATTCATGATCTCTCACCACGAATCCAGCCTACAGAAATACACTACTGCATTCAGATCCCTATACCGGCCAGCTGGCCCCCCAAAACAAAAACAAAAGCAAAGAAACCACTGCAATGCTTTTTAAAGAATGCTGGTGCTCACTCATGTATTAGTTAAGATAAAGCTAGCTTCTGGAACAGAAAAAAAATTCTGTGATTTAAGACAATACAAGTTTACTTCTTTCTCCTGAAGTATTCCAAAATAGGTGTTAATAGTTGGATTTCCCTCTTCTAAGTGATGATTCAGGGGCCTCAGCACCTTCTGTCTAGAGAGTCTGCCATCTTCAAAACATGGTCACCACTGTGCTATTGTCATCTCCATCCCAGCAAGCTGAAAGAGGAAAAGACCATGTGGGAGGTTTATATGAGTTAAGCCTGGATGTAGCGTACATCACTTCTGCTCACATTCCATTAGCTAGAACTCAGACAGTGGGCATACTCAATTGTAAAGAACACTGAAAAATGTAGTCTGAAATTTGTCCCCAGGAGGAAGAGGAAACAGGTTTAAGACCACCTAGTCTCTGCCACTGTTCATAATGTATTTCTCAAAGCCCTTGTGAAAGGAATGTCCACATGGTTAAAGGGTGAGTTGAATGGGTTAAATCTGATTAATTGATTCCAAAATTCTTATTGCCCTAAACATTTGGATTCCTCTGTCTACATTGTACCACGGAATTTCTGGCACCTTAACCTCATTTAACACAGGCTACTGTTGAGTCCAAGTTTCAGTCAATCAATATAACAGCTCTTAGAAATACTCCTAGCTGCTCCAGCTAACAAAGTACATCCAGGATTGCTGATGAGTGTACCCATATTGAAAAGTTTGGCCCTACCAAAACCAGATAAAGACATCACAAGAAAATTACAGATAAATATCCCTTATGAATATAGATGCAAAATCCTTAACAAAATATTAGCAAACCAAATCCAACAGCATATTAAAAGTATTATACACCATGATCAAGTGGGATTTATCCTAAGAATACAAGAGCATGGCAACAAAAGAAAATCTATCAAAGTGATACATCATATTAATAGAACAAAGGAAAAAAACCACGTGACCATCTCAATTGATGCAGAAAAGGCATTTCAGATGCAGAAAAGACACAGAGCTAATAAACAAATTCAGCAAAGTTGCAGGGTACAAGATCAACACAAAAACTAGTTATGTTTTTATACACTAGCAATGAACAACCCAAAAATGAAATTAAGAAAGCAGTTCCATTTATAATAGCATCTAAAATAATAAAATACCTAGGAAAGAACTTAACCAAGGAGGAGAAAGACTTGTACATTGAAAACTATAAAACATTGCTGAAAGATATTAAATAAGATCCAAAGAAATGGAAAGACATCCTGTGTTCATGAATTGGAAGACTTAATATTGTCAAGATGTTAATATTAGCCAAAGCAACCTACAGATTCAATCCAGTTCCTATGAAAAAAATCTTTTAAATTATAAATTTGTTAATATTATTTTTTACATTCTAAGAAGTTGCAGAGCAGTTGGCGGGGAGGGGGAGAGGGGAAGGGGAAGGAAATACGGTGGGAGAAGGAGGAAGGAGGGGGGCATGGTTGAGGCCCGTGGCACCCCCCTCATTCCTGCAGAGGACACCAGGGGGCTTCCAGTGGTGGCTCAGTCATTGCTGGGCTGGATGCAGATGTCAGAGGGGTGTAACTGAAGTCCTCAGCCCGCTACCACCCCAACTCAGGAGCCTGGGGCACTTCCTGTGGCAGCTCAGTGGTCATCACTGGACTGGTTGCGGGTGTCGAGGGCATGGCTGAGGCCCCCGGCCCTCCCCTCTCCCTGACTTGGTAGCCCAGGGGCTTCCAGTCCTTCTAGATTTTATAGGTGTTCTTTGGTATTGTGAGACCTTTACTAGTTAATATCAAACTTTGTCTCTGGTCTATGGGTATTCTGTTTTTTCTTTCAGTTCTGTGTTGCATTATTTGCTGTTCCCACCACTTAAACTCTGCACTGGAACTAATTTGTTGTCCTTTGCTTACTTCTAAAATGGGGGAACTTCCTGTGGGGACCAGCACTTGAGCCCTGTGGTTGAGCTAAATTGCTGCTTTTCTGCTGACCCCCTGGGGAAGGCTTTTTGTGAAGCTCAGGTTTTAATGATTGACTTCGTATGTACTTCTGGGTCTCATGAGGTCCAGTACACCTGAGGTGTGGAAACTCTAGTCTGGACCTCATTCTTTTCAGAAAACTGCTCCCCCTGCAGTTCTATATTCCTGAGCAGTCTACACAGAGTGGGCCTGTGCTGATTGGGGGGCAGATATGCTGTCCTTGCTGTGCCCCAGTGTTTCCCTGGTGGACCCATCTCCCTAACTGCCTGCACTCCAAACACTTCCCATGGGATGGGCCATGCATCGGTCCCTTGCGATGACTCACTGGCCTCTGAGTGGCTCCTTTTTCAGTTGTGGCTCCTCACTCCTATGTGGGTCCATGGGAACCCTGTTTAGTGGTCTTGCTGGCCTGGGGACACTGGATTTCCACATGCAAATTAATGAAGTTGGATCCCTACCTCATACCGTATACCATGAACTCAAAATTGATCAATTGCCTAGATTTAAGAGCTAAAAACATAAAATTCCTTAGAAGAAAACATAGGGGTTAATTTTCATGACCTTGGATTTGGCAATGGATTCTTAGCTATGACACCACTATCAACATCCCCCACCAGAGTGGTATATTTGTTACAATCAATAAACCTACACTGACACATCATCAACCAAATTCATAGTTTACATCAGGATTCACTCTTGGTGTCACATTTTCTATGGGTTTTGACAAATGTATAATGACATGTATCTACCATTGTAGTATCATACAGAGTAGTTTCATTGCCCTAAAAATCCTCTGTGTGTTCCACCTATTAATCCCTCCCTACCCACTAACTCCTGGCAACCACTGATCTTTTTACAATCTCAGTAGTTTAACCTTTTCCAGAATGTCATTATTTAGGAATCATACAGATATGTAGCCTTTTCAGATTGGTTTCTTTCACTTAGTAATACGCATTTACAGTTCCTCCATGTCTTTTCATGGCTTGGTAGATCATTTCCTTTAGCACAATAATATTTCTGTGGATGTACCACAGTTTATCCATTAACCTACTGAAAGACATCTTGGTTACTTCCAATTTTGGCAATTATGAATAAAACTGCTATAAACATCAATGTGCAGATTTTTATGTAAACATAAATTTTCAACTCATTTGGGTAAATACCAAGGAGTGCGATTGCTGAATATATGGTAAGAGTATGTTTAGTTTTGTAAGAAACTGTCTGTCTTCTAAAGTGGCTGTACTGTTTTGTGTTCCTACCAGCAATGGATGAGAGTTCCTGTTGCTCCACATACTCATCAGCATTTGGTGTTGTAAGTGTTCTGGATTTTGGCTATTCTAATAGGTATGAGGTGGTATCTCATTGTTGTTTTAATTTTATTTCCCTAATGACTTATGATGTGGAGCATCTTTTTCACATGCTCGTTTGCCATCTGTATATCTTCTTTGGTGAGGTGTCTGTTTAGGTCTTTTGCCCATTTTTTAATTGGGTTTTTTGTTTTCTTATTGTTGAGTTTTAAGAGTTATTGTATACTTTGGATAGCAGTCCTTTATCAGATGTCTTTTAAAAATATTTTCTCCCATTCTGTAGCTTGTTTTCTCATTCTCTTGACAGTGTCTTTCATAGAGCAGAAATTTTTAATCTTAATAAAGTCTAGCTTATCAATTATTTCTTTCATGAACCATATATTTGGTGTTGTATCTAAACAGTCATCCCCAAACCCAACATCACTTACATTTTCTCCTTAGTTATCTCCTAGCAGCTTAAAAAGTTGTATGCTTTATATTTAGGCCCATGATCCATTTTGAGTTAATTCTTGTGAAGGGTGTAAGGAAGATTTCTTTTTTTAGTGCAGTAAAAGAAGCTCCCCAGTGTCTGACTGTGCCTTGAACTAAAAATTTTAAACCATAATCTTGCCTTTAAAAATGTTTTTCTTAATCATGTCAGCAATATATATCTACTGTTCATAAACAGTCAAAAGATATGGCCTATTATTAGACTAAAGCAAGGTACAGCTTCCCAAATGCAGCATTACCTAGAGACAGGGAGTGAAAAAAGCCAGTCATATATACACTTTAAAACACTATGTACACACATTTATCCTCATGTCCAGTATAGGCAAATGTTCTCCATACTTTGCTTCAAAAGCAGAAGACACTGAGTTGCAGAGGTTATAAGATACAGAACATGTTGAACATACTTCAAGCCTAAAACATGCACTGAAATAGCAAGAATAAAGTTTCTTTCTTCAAACATTTTGATCTGAGCTCAAGCAGAGAGTACATTAGAACAGATTGGAAAGAAAGTTTGCAGGTAGGCCTGTTTCATTCTCCTTTTAAAACATTTAACAATTTACTTATTAAACATCAAGTTGAGCCATTTAAACCAAATGATATAAAGACTGATTATTACTTTAAACAGGAATCTGTTGCTCCTTAGTGTTTATGGGTAAAAGTTCCACAGATGTAAGGACATTATTTACTGGAAAGATTATATGTATTACAATTAGAGAGCACTGATATAAAATTATTGCCTGTTTTCTCTTATTTGCCTTTTAAAACTGTAAAACATAACCACATACAGGAAAAGGTATGTGTAAACACATTTTAAAAAGCAAACATCTGTGTATCCACAACCCAGGTCAAGAAATAGAAAGTTACCAAAGTCAAAGAAACTATCCACATGTCCTTTCCTTTTCACAACTCCCTCCCCCCAGCCCAGAAATAATGAGTACCTGATGTATTATCTTTTTAAAACTTTTTATGATGGGGCCGGCCCGGTGGCACACTGGATAGTGCACCGCTTGGGAAGCACGGCGGCGCTCCCGCCGAGGGTTCGGATCCCACATACAGACCGGTTCCCGCTCACT
>NW_007727205.1:278730-283763 GCF_000696425.1 Galeopterus variegatus
GTCCCCCATCCGGTACGGGGGCAACACTGAGGGTTGGGATCCGTTGCCGGACCCGGAAAAAAAAAAAAAAAAAAAAAAAAAACTTTTTATGATGAAAATTTCTAAATGTAAACAAAATTACAGTATACTAACCCCCCTATGTATCCATCATCAAGCTTCAACAAAATTTTGCCATATTTGTTTCATATAGCCACCTTTCTCTCTATCTCCCTCTCTCTCCTTCTTCCTCCCTACCTTTTCCCCTCTTCCTCTCTCTCTTTTTTGAAATATTTTAAAGCAAATTCCAGACATTATGTCATTTCACCCCTACGAATGTAAGTATGCACCTCAAAAAAAGACATTTCCTTATATAATTACAATACCATCAGTACACCTAACATAATAAAGAATCACTCCTTAATGTCATCATATTTATATGAATGTCGCTATATTCAAAATTTCCCCAATTAACTTTAAAAATCTTTTAATAGTTAGATTGTTTGATTCATGATTCAAACACTGGCTCTCTTTGCTGCATCTACTGGGAGAATGAAGACCATTCTCAGAAGACTGTCGACATTCCAGAAGATGTCAACATCACTCTGAAGGGAAGCACTGTTATGGTGAAGGGCCCCAGAGGAACCCTGTGGAGGGACTTCAATCACATCAATGTAGAGCTCAGTCTTCTTGGAAAAAGAAAGAAGAGACTCTAGGTTGACAAATGGTGAGGAAATAAAAAGGAACTGGCTACGGTTTGCACTGTCTGTAGTCATGTACAGAACATGATCAAGGGTATTACACTGGGCTTCCGTTACAAGATGAGGTCTGTGTGTGCTCACTTCCCCATCAATGTCATTATTCAGGAGAATTGGTCTCTTGTTGAAATCCGATATTTCTTGGGTGAAAAATACATCCACGGGGTTTGAATGAGGCCAGGTGTTGCTTGTTCACTATCTCAAGCCCAGAAAGATGAGTTAATCCTTGAAGGAAATAATATTGAACTCATTTCAAATTCAGCTGTTTTGATCCAGCAAGCCACAACAGTTAAAAACAAGGATATCAGAACATTTTTGTATGGTATCTATGTCTCTGAAAATGGAACAGTTCAGCAGGCCAACAAATAAGATCTAAGAGTTGTCCAGCTACAGAAACAAGCCACAGGATGATTCCCAAGACATGCTGGTAAATTTTAATGATGGAATAAAAGACCTCTATTGATTTGAAACTTTTTCTTAAACTGATAGTCCTTTCCAACTACTTGGCAAGTAAACAATTCAGGAATAAACTCTAGTGTGGAAGATGTTGGAATAGACGGTCCCCAGTGTCACTCTCTCCCACAAATCAACCAATTTACAACTATTAAAAAGAAACGACAGCCAAGCTGGGGCCACTAGAGCTCTGGGGAAGAGGATGAGAGACCTATGGAGTTCACGAAGGCAGGAGAAGCCACGATGAGAGAAAGAATCACTCTCACCATTTTGAGCCCCGGGTGCTTCAAGACTGAAGCTGGTGAGCACCGGGAGCAAGAGCTGGCAAAAGCTGCAGCTGTGCTCTTCCTATGAAGTTGCTTGGAGACTGCAGTGGAGAAGAGGGCCTTGGTGGCCCTCAGACCAGCAAGACCACTAACAGGGTTCCTGTGGACCCACACAGAAGCAAGGAGCCACTCAGAGGCTGGTGAGTCATCGTGAGGGACTGGCGCATGGCCCACCCCATGGGAAGTATTGGGAGTGCAGGGGTTAGGGGAGACAGGCCCACTGGGGGAACATTGGGGCACAGCATGGACAGCTGATCTGCCTTCCAATTAGCACAGGCCCACTCAGTGGAGACTGGTCAGAAATACAGAACTGCAGGGGGAGCAGTTTGCTGAAAAGACACAGTTCCAAACCAGAGTTTTCACACAACCCAGGTGTACTGGACCTCATGAGACCCACAAGTACATACGAGGTCAATCATTAAAACCTGAGCTTCACAAAAAGCCTTCCCCAGGGGGTCAGCAGAAAAGCAGCAATTTAGCTCAACCATAGGGTTCAAGTGCTGGTCCCCACAGGAAGTTCCCCCATTTTAGAAGTAAGCAAAGGACAACAAATTAGTTCCAATGCAGAGTTTAAGTGGTGGGAATAGTGAATAATCCAACAAAGAACTGAAAGAAAAAACAAAATACCCACAGACCAGAGACAAAGTTTGATATTATTTATTTTTATTATTATTATTTTTTTAAAGATGACCGGTAGGGGGATCTCAACCCTTGACTTGGTGTTGTCAGCACCAGGCTCAGCCAGTGAGCTAACCGGCCATCCCTACATAGGATCCGAACCCGTGGCCTTGGTGTTATCAGCACCACACTCTCCCCAGTGAGCCACAGGCCGGCCCTCAAAGTTTGATATTAACTAGTAAAGGTCTCACCTCACCAAAGAACACCTATAAAACCTGGAAGGACTGGAAGCTCCCTGGGCTCCCAAGCTGGGGTGGTGGGGGGGGCGAAGGGCCTCAGTCACACACCCCCAACATCCACAGTCAGCCCAGCAATGACCATCGAGCCGCTGCCGGAAGTGCCCCGGGCTCCTGAGCTGCTGCAGTGGCGGGGGCCATGGGCCTTAGCCATGACCCCCTGATGTCTGCAACCAGCCCAGAGATGACTACTGAGCCACTGACTGACTGCCCTGGGTTCCCAAGTTGGGATGGTGGGGAGCCGAGAGCCTCAGCCACATACCCCTGACATCTGCATCCAGCCCAGCAATGACTGAGCCACCACCGGAAGCCCCATGGTCCCCCGTGCTGGAATGAGGGGGGTGCCATGGGCCTTGACCACACCCCCTCTTTCCACCTTCTCCCACCCTCTTTCCCTCCCCCTTCCCCCCTTCACCTTTATTGCTCCACAACAATATCTTTTAATGTAAAAAAGTAATAATATAAATACATAAATAAATTTTTAAAATAAAGTCTAGTGTGCTAAGAACAATGCAAAAAAAAAAAAAAGGATTCAAACATTGACTTTTATGGTAACTACTTCCTTACTTTTCTTTAAAATTTTAGCACCTACATATGAATTCCTATTGGTGTAGTTTAGCTTTTCCTGTTTTTTTAATCATCATCAACATTATGTTTTTAAGATATATTCATATTTTTACATATAGCTCTACTTTATTTTCTTGCCTGTATAGTATTTCATCGCATACATCTATAATCATTTATTTATCAACTGTACTTCTGAAAGACATTGAATTATTTCTGATTTTTGGCTATATAAACAATGTTGCAAGAACTTTTTTATACATGTCTCCCGGTATGCATAAGCATACATATTAGTAGGGAATAAAATTGTTGGGACAAAGGGTATACACATCTTCAACTTTTCTAGCTAATGTCAAACCTCTCTGAAGTAGTTTTACTGATGTTTGCTCTGAGCAGCAGAGTATGATAGGTCCTATTGTTCCACATCTTTACCAATCTTTGGTACTATCAATTTAACGGTTTTGACAGTCTTAGGGCCGTGAAATGGCATCTTGTGTGGTTTAAATTGACATTTCCCTGATAATTAATGAAGCTGAGCATCTTTTCATATTCTTATTGGCTATTTGGGTACTCTCTTGTATGATGCCTGTTCAACTCTTTCACATATTTTTCTATTGAAATAATATTTCTATTATATTTCTCTTGTTGAATTGTAGAACTTCATTTTATAATCTGGACATAAAATCTTTGATAGTTTTAAGTGATGCAAATATATTTTCCCATTCTGTGGTTTACCTTTGCACTGTTTATGGTGTCTTTGGGTGAAAAGAAGTTATTAGTTTTGATGCAGTATCTGTTCTTTCCTTTTATAGTTTGTACTTTTGGTATCTTGTTTAAGAAATCTTTTACTATTCCAAAGTCAAGAATATTCTCTTATGTTGCTTCTTTATTTATTACATTTAGGTCTATAACCTACCTGGGAATTATTTGATGTTTTAAAACGTATGATGTGAGGTAAATATCCAAGTTAGTTTTTGTTTTGTTTTTTTTTGTTTTGTTTTTTAAATTTGGACACCCAATTGTCCCAGCATCATTTATTGAGAAGACTGTCCTGCTACCACTATTCTACTGGGCCACATTTCTGTTAAATCAAGTATGCAAATATGCATAGGTCTTTTTTCTGAGATGTCTGTTTCACTGGGCTATTTTTCTATCCTTGTGCCAACACTAGTCTTAATTACTATAGCTTTATTTTAAAAAAAACCTTAACATGTGATAAAGTCCTTCCACATAGTTCTTCAGGAGTCATGCCTATTCTTGATCTTTTTTCATTTCTATGCACATTTTGGAATTGGCCAAGTTCTACCAAAACCAACCAACAAATCCACCCCATTAGGGTTTCATTTTTTTTTTTTTTAAAAGATGACCAGTAAGGGGATCCTAACCTTGACTTGGTGTCGTCAGCACCACGCTCGCCCAAGTGAGCTAACCGGCCATCCCTATATAGGGATCCGAACCTGTGGCCTTGGTGTTATCAGCACCACACTCTCCCTAGTGAGCCAAAGGCTGGCCCTCCAATCAGGGTTTTAATTGGAATTGTATTGAATCTGTAGATCAGTTTGGGGAGAACCGACATCCTTATAAGATTGAGTCCACCATCCTATGAATATGGTATGTCACTTCATTTATTTACATCTTCTTTTATCTCTCTTTAAAAAGTTCTATAGTTTTCTCCATAAAAGACTTACACATCCTCTGTTAGACTTATTTCTAGGATTTCTAGGTAATTTTTTTTTTTGGCCTAAAAACCATATTTATTTATTTACTTATTTTTTAAATTTTATTTTGTCGATATGCAATGTGGTTGATTATTGTGGTCAATTACAGAAACCTCCCTCCCTCCTCCCTCTCCTCCCTCCTTCCCAACAATATCCTTTCTGTTTCCTGGTTATATCAACTTCAAGGAATTGCAATTGTTAGGTCTTCTTCCCCCCACCCCAGTTTTTTTTTTTTTTTTGTTTTTTTTTGGGGAGGGGGGGGGTTTTATTTTTTTTTTTTTTTTTTTTTTTTTATTTTTTTTTTTTTTAATTTTTATTTTGTCA
>NW_007727205.1:284269-297606 GCF_000696425.1 Galeopterus variegatus
TCTCCCACTCTGTTGGTTGTCTTTTAACTCTGTTAATTGTTTCTTGCTTTGCAGAAGCTTTTTAGTTTGATATAATCCCATTTGTTTAATTTTCCTTTGGTTGCCCTCGCTTTTGGGGTCATATTCATGAAGTCTGTGTCCAGTCCTGCTTCTTGAAGTGTTTCTCCTATGTTTTCTTTCAGAAGTTTTATTGTTTCAGGGTGTATATTTAATTCTGTAATCCATTTTGAGTTGATTTTAGTATATAGTGAGTGGTATGGGTCTAGTTTCATTCTCCTGCATATTGATATCCAGTTCTCCCAGCACCATTTGCTGAAGAGGTAGTCTCTTCCCCACTGTATAGGCTTGGTGTCTTTGTCAAAGATTAGATGGCTGTAGGTATGTGGGTTGATTTCTGAATTCTCTATTCTATTCTATTGATCAGTGTGTCTGTTTTTATGCCAGTACCATACTGTTTTGGTTATTATAGCTTTGTCAGCACCACGCTTACCCAGTGAGCTAACCAGCCATCCCTATATGGGATCCGAACCCATGGCCTTGGTGTTATCAGCAGCACACTCTTCCGAGTGAGCCACGGGCCAACCCAGGTTAGTATAGCTTTGTAGTACAGTTTAAAGTCAGGTAGTGTTATGCCTCCAGCTTTATTTTTTTACTCAGTGTTGCTTTGGCTATGCATGGTCTTTTGTTATTCCATATAAATGTCTGGATAGTTCTTTCCATTTCGGAGAAAAATGTCATTGGAATTTTTTCCATTTCCTCCAGATTTTCAAATTTGTTGGTGTATAATTGTTTATAGTAGTCTCGAATGATTCCTTTTGTAATATCAGTTGTAACATCACCTTTTTCATTTATAATTTTTGTTATTTAAATCTTCTCTCTTGTTTTTGTTAGCCATGCTAATGGGTTGTCAATTTTATTTATCTTTTCAAAAAACTAACTTTTTGATTCATTGATCTTTTGTATTGTTTTTTGGGTTTCAATTTCATTTAGTTCTGCTCTGATATTAATGATTTCTTTCCATCTGCTAACTTTAGGTTTGGATTGTTCTTGTTTTTCTAGTTCTTTAAGGTGAAGTGTTAGGTTGTTCACTTGCCATCTTTCCATTCTTCTGAAGTGAGCATTTACTGGGATAAATTTCCCCCTTAGTACTGCTTTTGCAGTATCCCACAGGATTTGGTATGATGTATCATTATTTTCATTAGTTTCAATAAATTTTTTGATTTCTTGCTTTATTTCCTCTTGGACCCATATGTCATTAAGTAGAATGCTGTTTAATTTCCATGTGTTTGTATAGTTTCCAGAATTTCGTTTGTTATTGATTTCTAATTTTAATCCATTGTGGTCTGAGAAAATACATGGGATAATTCCAATTTTTTTGAATTTGTTGAGACTTGATTTGTGTCCTAATATGTGATCTATCCTGGAGAATGATCCATGTGCTGATGAGAAGAATGAATATTCTGAGGTTGTTGGATGGAGTGTTCTGTAGATATCTGCCAAGTCCAATTGGTCTAGAGTATTGTTTAGATCTTGTGTTTCTCTGCTGATTCTTTGCCTAGATGATCTGTCCAATATTGACCGTGGGGTGTTCAAGTCTCCTGCTATCATAGTATTAGTGCCTATTTCCTTCTTTAGGTCTAATAGAGTTTGTTTTATACATCTGGCTGCTCCAACATTGGGTGCATATATATTTATGATTGTTATGCCTTCTTGATGAATCAATCCTTTTATCATTATGTAGTGTCCCTCATTGTCTCTTTTTTGTTGTTGTTGTTTTTTAGTTTAAAGTCTATTTTGTCAGATATAAGAATAGCTACTCCAGCTCGTTTTTCATTTCTGTTTGCATGGTAAATCTTTTTCCATCCTTTAACTCTTGGTCTATGTGAGTCTTTATGGGTGAGGTGGGTCTCTTGAAGGCAGCATATAGTTGGGTCATCCTTTTTAATCCAGTCAGCCAGTCTGTGTCCTTTTGATTGGGGAATTTAAGCCTTTTACATTAAGAGTTGTTATTGTTGAAAAGTGTTGATTTATTCCTAGCATTTTATCGATTATTGTTGGGTTGTCTTAGGTGTCTTTTGTTCCTTTCTTTCTGATTTACTGTTTGTTTTCTGTATTCGTTGGTTCCTTGGGTTGTAGATAGCCTTTTTGTTTGTTTGTTTTCTCTTCATGAATGCCATTTTTATTATACTAGTGGGTTTTCATTTTTCTTGTGTTTTTATGGTAGTGGTAGTTATTTTTCAGTTATGAAACCCAGTACTCCCTTGAGAATTTTTTGTAATGGTGGTCGTGTGGTGGTGAACTCCCACAGTTTCTGTTTGTCTGAGAAGTATACTATTTGCCCTTCGTTTCGGAAAGATAGCCTTGCAGGGTAGAGTATTCTTGGCTGGCAATCTCTGTGTTTAGTATTTTGAATATATCATCCCATTCCTTTCTGGCTTTTAGGGTTTGTGATGAAAAGTCTGATGTTAGTCTGATTGGGGCTCCCTTATAGGAGATTTGATGCTTCTCTCCTGCAGCTCCTAAGATTCTCTCTTTGTCTTTGAGTTTTGCCAATTTGACTATAACATGTCTTGGAGACCTTTTTGGGCTGAATATGTTTGGGGATCTTTGAGCTCCCTGGATCTGAAGATCTGTGATTTTTCCTATACCTGGGAAGTTTTCTGCCACTATTTTTTTGAATATGCTTTCAATGCAATCTTCTTTTTCCTCCCCTTTTGGAATACCCATGACTCAGATATTTGAGCACTTAAGGTTGTCTGATATCTCTCTCATATTTTCTTCAATGCCTTTGATTCTTTTTTTTTTGTCTGCCTGTGTTATTTCTAACAGCTCATCTTCAAGTTCAGAGGTTCTCTCTTCAACCTCCATAAGCCTGCTGGTTAAACTCTCCATTGTGTTTTTTATTTCACTGAATGAATTCTTCAGTTTGGCAAGCTCTGCTATATATTTTTTTCAGGGCATTGATTTCCTTGTACATTTCTTCTTTCAGGTCCTGTATACTTTTCCTCGTTTCATCATGTTGTCTAGCTGAGTTTTCTTGTATCTCATTCAGTTTCCTTAGACTTATTACTTGAAATTCCTTGTCAGACATTTCAAGGGCTTCTTGTTCTATAGGATCTAGAGCTTGAGAGTTATTACCCTTTGGTGGTGTAGTTTTTTGATTTTTCACATTTCTGGGATCTTTTCTTTGATGTTTATTCATTGTGGCAGGGGGTTTCAGAGTCCACAGGTTTGACACTATTGTCTGACTAAGATGTTGCTGGGGTTGCCAATTTGGTATGGCTACCTCAGTGACTGCTCAGTTGGTCACTAGTGCCTTGCATGTGTGGTTGCCTCAGATCTTGGGCCTCTCCGGGGAGCTACCTCTCTGGTCAGCTTGGACTCAGCCAGGCTGCTGGGTCACGGGGCAGTACTGCAGGGTGTGTGGTCTCTGCCGAGCTTCCACCTCCCCTGCTGGATGTCTCCCTGTTGCACGTGCACTGTGCACTGGGCCGGGCTGCTGGGATGTGTGGAGGCACCACAGAGTGTGTGGTCTCTGCAGAGCTTCCCCTTTCCCTGCTGGATGTCTACCTGCTCCGTGTGTGCTGGGCCAGGCTTGGGATGGAGCTGGGTGGAGGTGGTGAAGCCAACCTGCTGGATCGTGCTGTGGCAGCCCCACATGACGTGTGGTCTCTACAGAGCTTCCGCCTCCCCTGCTGGACATCTCCCTGCTCTGTGCACCCTGGGCCAGGCTGGGAATGGAGGTGGGTAGTGGCGGTGAAGCCTACCTGCTAGATCATGTGGCTGCAGCCTCCCCACAGGGTGTGTGGTCTCTAGGGATCTTCTGCTGCCCCTGCTGGATGTCTCTCTCCACCGTACGCACTGGGCCAGGCTGCTGGATCGTGCGGCAGCGGTGTGTTCTCTGCAGAGCTTCTGCTTCCCCTGCTGGATGTCTCCATGCTCCGCGCACTCTGGGCCAGGCTGCTGGATCGCGCGGCGGTAGTGTGGTCCCTGTGGAGCTCCCGCATCCCCTGCCGGACATCACCCTGCTCCATGTGCACTGGGCCAGGCTGGGAATGGAGCCGGGTGGTGGCGGTGAAGCCTACTTGCTGGATCGGGTGGTGGTGGCCCCACAGGGTGTGTGGTTTCTGCAGAGCCTCTGCCTCCCCTGCTGGACATCTCCCCACTCTGTATGTACTTGATGTTATGTTTTTATAGTTGTAAATCGGTTGATTTGCGGGAGAGAGTGATGCTGGGGACCATCTATTCCACCATCTTGACTGGAAGTCCTTAGGTAATTGATTTTTAAATGGTATTTAAATGGTAATTTAAATTTTTTTGTTTTCTAACTTTATCTGCTTGTATACAGAAATGCAATTGATGTTTGAATATTGATTTTGTATCCAGCAAATTTTAATCCTGAAATATTTATCTCCATTCTTCAAATATTTTTTCCTATTTATTTAGTTTATTCTTATACTCTTTCTAATGCTGTTAATCAACATGTTGGCACTTCTATTCTCCATTTCTCTTGTTTTTAATTACTATTTTCTATATTTTTATTCTTTCTTGCTGCTTTCTGGGAGAGTTCCTCAATCTCATCTTCCAACTCACTTACTCATTCTTCATCTCTAGTCAACCTACTATTTATCCATCTATTGTGTTCTTTATTTCAACTATATATTTTTCATAGCTAGTATTTCCAATTTTCTGTGCCTGAGGGAAGGTAAAGGAAGACCCCAAAGAGAAGGTGGTTAAGAGTGTCTGGAGACATAAATAGGGGCTTGCCAGGTTGTGAGGAGAATCCACTGGGGAGTCCAGCAGTAGCTAAGGCCTGGAGACCAGACAGCAGGGCCCAGTTTGTCTTGCTGGGAATGGCTGGGGCACAGGAAGCAGGATGAAAAAGCTTAACACTATAGGGCCAGGGCTATTGAAGCTGGAGGGGGGTGCCCTGACTTGTGACTTGTGACCCCTGCAGACTGTGGTGACCTCTGGAAAGATGGCAGCTTCAAGGCAGTGTTGGAGGACATCCAGCCCTTTGAGGTGAAGAGAGCTCCTGCACTTCATGCTCCAGCTCCATCCCCCTTCCCTTGGGGCCCCTGCCAGCAGGTCTTTCCTTTACCCCTGCAGACTGTGGTGACCTCTGGAAAGATGGCAGCTTCAAGGCAGTGTTGGAGGACATCCAGCCCTTTGAGGTGAAGAGAGCTCCTGCACTTCATGCTCCAGCTCCATCCCCCTTCCCTTGGGGCACCTGCCAGCAGGTCTTTCCTTTCTTTCTTGGATAGTAAGGTAAGTGGAGAAGGGGAGCCAGTCCAGAGGGGATTGGGAGTTGAGTTCAGCAATGGAGGGACTCAAGCTGTGGAAACGACTTCAGGGCCATCTCCTCCCTGGCCATTTCATCCCCTCAACTACTGCCAGGAAGTGCTGCTGGAATTGAGGCCTTCCTGCCCTTTACCTGGTATTCAGGCCTCATTTTCTTTTGAGGACCTCCTTTCTAGCACCTCCCTGTCCCCTGGACAATGGCATCCCCTGGTTTATCCTGTGATCAGCTCCAGACAGAAGGGTAGGTAAACGGCCAGGCCTTTCCGCTAGACTAGGGCTTAGGTCAGGCTGACCCAGCACCTGGTGCATCCATTACTTCCTACCTCCCCTAACTGCAGACCTCAGAGTCCCTGGCTAGGCTTGTCCTGCTGTGTGGCCTGTGTGGTTACCTGCTCAATTTACAGCTTGAAGTGGGACAGCCCCAATACTGACAACTCTACACAACCAGACTTTGCAGATCAAAAGCTGAGTTCCAAGGGAGCAGAATTGAGCCCAGGAGGAGTGGATATGCTGAAGGGTACTCAGAGGGGAAAGGCCACTCACCCAGGGGCTGCTTAACTGCCTGGGTGTGAAGCCTCCATATGTCTCAGAGAAAACATCACCCTGGCTGTGCCTCTGGTTCTGATATGGAGGGAGAATGGGGGTGCTGAGAAAGGGATGGGAAGGGAGATTGCTGAAAACATGTATTACCTTGTACTTATTTTATGTAGTTATGATTTAAAAGAATATACACAATAATAGAGAAGATAGTAAATCTTTAATTTATATAAATATCTAAATAAACTGTTTTGAGGCTGGTTAGTATGGGGATCAGAATTGTTGACCTTGCTGTTATAATACCAAGCTCTAACCAGTTGAGCTAACCAGCTAGCCCCCCGTTTTCACATTTTTAGTGACATACTTGAGCATCTTCTATGAATACACTGTACATTTTATGTAAGGTTTTATGCTAGAAATGGCTGCACACAATTCCTGATCAAGACTTTTTACTAATGATCTTTTCAAATTCTTGATTGTTGCTATTAATGAGAAATGCTTTTTGTTCTAGTAGGTGGTGGAAAATGGAAAAAGAATTTATGTTTCTTCCCCCCCAACTAACCAAAATTTCTATTTCATTCTTGAAATCATTTAAATCCAGTTGAACATTTTAATAGTTTTTAAATATTTCCTTTCCTCAATTTATTCACAGATGTTACTCTATTCCTTTTGCTGTAGACTGAATGTTTGTGCCCTACCCCCACATTCATATGTAGAAATTTAATTCCCAATATGATGGAATCTAGAAGTGGGACCTTTGGGAGGTGATTAGGTATGGGATTAGGGCCCATATAAAAGAGACCCCAGATAATTCCCTTGCCCCTTCTGCCATATGAGCACACAGCAAGAAGGCACCAACCTATGAACAAGGAAGCAGGCACCCACCAGACACTGAATCTGCTGGCACCTTGATCTTCGGCTTTTCAACCTCCAGAACTGTGAGCAATAAATTTCTGTTGTTTACAAGACACTCAATCTATAGTATTCTGTTATAGCAGACTTTTAATAACTTTTCTTTATGATTCAAATTATAACAGCAAGAGCACCAGGAAACCATTTTTAATCTTACTTTTCTAAAGCTGAAGTTTTGCTTTGAATCCCAAAACTTTGTCAGTTCACATTAATCCAAATTTCTATTAAGCATATTATGATATATTATTATATTATCTATTAAGTATATTCAGGGACTCAAAAAGTCAGCTAATCTTTCCATAGATCTGCCAGGTAAGAATCATTCAAGGTAAAAAAAAAAAAAATTTTCTTCTTTTTTTTTTTTTTTGTACAAACCTTTGAAAATATTCATCCTTTGGATCAGCTCCCACACTGAAGTATGAAATGGCAGAGAGGGATGTTCTAATCCCTTGTCTTTATACAAAGCTGCAAACAGGTGGGAGGTTAGTGCCTTGTATTTAATTAGATTCACCATACTGATAGTATCACTTCCTGTGGAAATCAGATCAAAAGGCAAACTCTTACAGATGAGGGAATAAATAATGTATTACTTGAATTTCAGGGTTTTCAGAACAAACTGATGCAGTGCCTTTATATTTTCCTAACATTATGGCATCATTCACTACACAGACTTATTTGTTTGAAAATATTAATGAAAATGCAATGGATGCTCTTGGATTGGATCCTTTTGCTATAACTTACAAGAAAGTAAGTTGGTGAAATTTGAATGAGGTCTGAGGATTAGGAGGTAGTAATGTATCAACATTAATTTAGTTACATTGATGGTTGAATTGTAGTTATGTAGGAAATTGTCCTTTTTGTAGAAAATGCTCACTAAAATGTTCAGAAGCGATGGGTTACCAGGTCTACAACTAACTCTCAACTGGTTCAGGAAAAAAAGTTCTCTGTACTATTCTCGCAACTTTTCTTTAACTTTGTGATTGATTCAGAACATAAAATAATTCATAAAATTTTTGTTTGAATACTTTGACCTGGAATAGTCTGCTCAACATTGTTGCTTCCCTCAATAATTTTCCATGCAAATCAGACATTTAGACTGAGGAACGAGGGCTTATTGGGCACCCAAACCCAAATTTGAGATAACTCTCATGACTGGAACATCATTTGCAGACACTGAGTTAGTCTTAGAAATATGATGACATTCTAGTTTTACTAAAAAAATTGTTCATTATGATATTGTGATGGTTAATTTTATGTGTCAACTTGACTGGCAATGGGATGCCCAGATATCTGGTCAAACATTATTCTGGGTGTTTCTGTAAGGGTGTTTTGGATGAGATTAACATTTAAATTGGTCGACTGAGTAAAACAAATTGTCCTCCCAAATAGGTGGGCTTCATCCAATCAGTTGAAGGCCTGAATAGAAAAAAGACTGACCGTCCCCTATGTAAGGGAAAATTCTTTTTGCCTGACTGAATTTGAACTGGGTCATTGGCTTTTTCCTGCCTTCAGACTTGAACTGAAACATCGGCTCTTGTTGGGGTTCAAGTCTGCCGGCCTTCATTGGCTCCCCTGGGTCTCCAGCTTGCTAATTCACCTTACAGATGTTGGGGCTTTTCAGTCTCCATAATTGTGTAAGCCAATTCCTTATAATAAATCTCTCTCTCTCTCTCTCTCTCTCTCTCTCTCTCTATATATATATATGCATAGATAGATATAGATATAGATACAGATACAGACAAAGTGAGGAAAGAAAAGGATGAGCTCAGGGATCTGAATTCCCAGTTCAAGCATTGCAAAAATGACCTGAGAGCTTCTATGCATGTCCTGAAGGAGATCCTTATCTCCTGTAGCTGCAGGTCTGAGGTTGCTAAAAATCAAACCCCAAATCTCATCGTGCAACTGGCTGAATTACAGTGTAAGTTGATCTCCCAGGCTTGCAGTGTCTACTGTTAAAGTGAGGGCATTGATTGAGAAGGAATGAGATCCTGAAATTTGGGAAGACCCTGATGGAATCCTGAATGTGTGGGAAGAACCTGATGAAACTGGGGACATTGAGTCCCTAAATTTTGAGAGTCTTCTCTGCCAGTGGAAGCAGACTTTCCACTCCTAGTTGGAAGCAGCCTCTTCACCCTCCCCTGAGGAGATTAACCTTGAATAGCCTGAGGAAACTGTAATGGCCTCCCGAGGAAGTTGCTGAGCAAGAAAATGCTGATTCTCCTCAAGACCCACCCCCAGTACCCCTCTTTGCTTCTAGACCTATAATTAGCCTCAAGTCCCAGCAGGTCCCTAAAGGTGAGATACAAAGTGTGACCCATGAGGAGGTGCACTACATTCCAAAAGAACTACTTGAGTTTTTTAGTTTATGCAGACAGAAATCCAGGGAACATGTGTGGGAATGGACACTAACGGTGTGGGACAATGATGGAAGGAACGTAAAGTTGGATCAGGCCAAATTGATTGATATGGGCTCAGTAAACAGAGATTCTGCATTTAATGTTGTGGCTCAGGGAGTTAAAAAGTACTCTAACAGTTTGCTTGGTTGGTTGGCTGAAACATGCATCAAAAGGTTGGCCCACAGTGAGTAATTTAGAAATGCTGGACCTGCCTTGGTTAAATATAGAGGAAGGGATTCAAAGGCCTAGGGAAACTGGAATGTTAGAGTGGATTTGTCATTTAAGACCTACTGACCCACACGGTGGTGGGGGTGGGGGGAGGCCAGAAGACAAACAGAAGACACATCAGGACTGGGATAAAAATTTGTGAGGAACATCAGCATCCTTGAAGAGCTCTGTGATTACTCTTCTCTGTAGGCCATTACAGTGGGAACTGCAGTCACTGAATTGGGAAACCAAATGAAATGGAAGTAACTGGATCCCAGGATGGCAGGAGACAAGAGGTGGCACTCATCAGCCAAAGGCAAGGTGGGCATGGTTACTGAGATGGACAGCAGAGTTAAAGCAGCAATCAGAATAGAGAAACCTATGGTGTTGGCTAGTTGACCATGGTGATTCTAGAAGTGAAAATAATAGAAAGCCTACTGAATTCTTATTTGATCTGCATAAGCAAAAACATTCTAGGTCAAGTAAACAAAAGTCTAACTTGAATCATAAAAAAAAGTATCATAGCCCCTCAATCAATTCCCAGACTTGAGCCAATTTAAAAAACCCAGAACAACTTGAATGAAGGAAAGGCCGAGTCCCCTTGAGGAAGCATCCTGGTACACTGCTGAAAACTTATACTGCTAATCTTTCTCCCAGCCTTCCCCAAAGAGACCTACACAGCCTCTTACCAGGGTAACTGTACATTGAGGAAAAGGAATTAATCAGACCTTTTGGGAGTTACTGGACACTGGCTCTGGACTGACATTAATTCTAGGAGACCCCAAACATCACTGTGGACATGTCAGAGTAATGGCTTATGGAGGTAAGGGGACCAATGGAATTTTAGCTCAGGTCCATCTGACAGTGGCCTAGTGAGTCCCTGAACCCATCCTGTGCTTATTTCCCTAGTTGTGGAATGCATAATTGCAAGAGACATACTCAGCAGCTGGCTGAATCCCCACATTGGCTCCCTCACCTGTGAAGTGGGAGCTACTATGGTGGGAAAGGTCAAGTGGAAGCCACTAGAACTGCCTTTACCTAGGAAAGTAGTAAACCAAAAGCAATACCATATTCCTGGAGGGGTTGCAGAGATTAATTTCACCATTAAGGACTTGAAGAATGCAGGGACGGTGACATCCTCAGCAGAAGACGGATGGATCTTAAAAAATGACACTGGATTACTGTAAAAGTAACCAGGTGGTGTCTCCAATTGCAGCTGCTGTTCCAGATGTGGTTTGATTGCTTGAGCAAATTAACTTATCCCCCAGTACTTGGTATACAGTTATTGATCTGGCAAATGCCTTTTTAGCCATACTTCTCCATTAGGCCCATCAGAAGCAGTCTGCTCTCAGCTGGCAAGGCCAGCAATATGCCTTCACCGCCCATTAAAAAAAAGTCTATCCATATACCTCTTCCCAAAATTTCCTTGTCACCAATTTTCCAATCATGTTCCTCCCAAGTCCTTGGCTATCCAGCCAAGCCACTGGCCACAGCCCATAAATCAGTATATAACCATGTCTGGCCATTTCTCTATCCTGCCTCAGGGGCATATCAACTGTCCATCCCTATGTCATAATTTAGTTCACAGGGATCTTGGTCACCTTTCCCTTCCACAAAATATCATACTTGCCCATGACATTGATGACATTATGCTGATTGGACCTAGTGAGCCAGAAGTAGCAACTACTCTACACTTACTGGTAAGATGTTTACAAATCAGAGGGTTGGAAATAAATCTGAAAAAAATTCAGGGGCCTGCTACCTCAGTTAAATTTCTCGGGGTCCAGTAGTATGGGGCATGTCGAGATATCCCTTCTAAGGTAAAGGATAAGCTGTTGCATCTGACCCCTCCTACAACCAACAAAGAGACACAACACTTAGTGGGCCTATTTGGATTTTGGAGGCCACACATTCCTCATTTGGGTGTGTTACTCTGGCCCATCTACCGTGTGATCCAAAAAGCTGCTAGTTTTGAATGGGCCCCAGAATAAGAGAAGGCTCTGCAACAAGTCCAGGCTGCTGTGCAAGCTGCTCTGTCCATTGGGCCACATGATTCAGTAGATCCAAAGGTGCTTGAGGTGTCAGTGGCAGTTAGGGATGCTGTTTGGAGCCTTTAGTAGGCCCTTCTAGGTGAATGACAGAACAGGCCCTTAGGATTTTGAAGCAAAGACCTGCCATCCTCTGCAAATAACAGCTCTCCTTTTAGGATCAGCTTTTGGTCTGCTACTGGGCCTTAGAAGAGACTGAATGCTTAACCATGAGCCACCAAGTTACCATGCAACCTGAGCTGCCCATCATGAACTGGGTGTTATCTGACCCAGCAAGCCATAAGGTTGGGAGTGCACGGCAGCACTCCACCACCAAATGTAAGTGGTAAATAAGTGATCGGGCCTGAGCAGGTCCTGAAGACACAAGTTACATGAAGTGGCCTAAATGCCCATGGTCTCCATTCCTACTGCACTGCCTTCTCTCACCCAGCCGGCACCTATGGCCTTGTGGAGAGATTCCCACAATCAGTAGACAGAGGAAGAGAAGACTCGGGCCTGATTTACAGATAGTTCTGCATGAACTGAATCATAAAGCACTATCTGAAAGTTGACAGCTGTAGCACTATAGCCCCTTTCTAAGACATCTCTGAAGGACAGTGGTGAAGGGAAATACTCTGAGCAGTGCACCTAGTTGTGCACTTTGCTTAGAAGGAGAAATGGCAAGACATGATCATATACTGATTCATGGGCTGTGGCCAATGGTTTGGCTGGATGGTCAAGGACTTAGGAGGAATACGATTGGAAAACTGGTGACAAGGAGATTTAGGGATGAGGTACGTGGATAGACTTTTTTGAATAGGCAGAAAAAGTGAAGATATTTGTGTGACATGTAATGCTTACCAAAGGGTGACCTCAATTGAGGAGGATTTTAACAATCAAGTGAATAGAATGATCTGTTCTGTGGATACCAGTCAGCTTCTTTTCTCAGCTGCTCCTATCATCACCAATGGGCCCATGAACAAAATGGCCAGGGTATCAGGGAAGATTATGCATGAGCTCAGCAACATGGACTTCTATAGCCACTGCTGATTGCCCAACCTGTTAGCAGCAGACACTCACACTGAATCACCTGTGGGTGGTTAGCCAGCTACCTGGTGACAGGTTGATTACATTGGACTGTTTCCATCACGGAAGGGGCAACATGTTATTCTTACTGCAACAGACAAATAGACACTCTGGATATGGGTTTGCCTTACCTGCACACAAAGCTTCTGCCAAAACTACCACCCGTGGACTTACAGAATGCACTGTCATGGTGTGCAAGGAAGGGGTTAAGGTATAATGCCCTCCAAATTGAGAAGGTACTTTGAGACCAAAGAAGGAGGTGGACAGGTCCATTCAGAGATATACAAAGTTATATTTTTTAATTGGGTGACTTAGACACAGGAAAGCTGGACGCAGTGCAGAATCAGACATCGGCTGATGAGAGCTCTGACTTTCTGAAGTTAGACAATGTTTATATAGCAAAGCCCCTGTCACTAGAAATAACTTCAAGGGAACATCTTAAGAAAAATAAGTGGAAAACATCATTCACCAGGTGTCTTTGTGATTCACGAGGTAGGGGATCTTGTGATTTTAGTGCTCAGACCACTGATGCCACCTGCTGTAATAAATCATTCACTCCTTGAAACCTATGTTTCTTTTACAGCTTGCCCTAAGGTTAAGGTGTAACTGGTGAATGAAGCAAAGGAATGAGGTTAAGCAGGAGTCAACATGGCAAGCAAAGAACAAAATGGCATTGTTTTTGTTCACCCTCTAACACGTGGCATTCCATACATCGTTGCTTCTGGTCAAGAAACTCACTTCACAGCAAATGAAGTGCTGCAATGGGCCCATGCTCATGGAATTCACTGGCCTTACCAAGTTCCCCCACCCTCCTGAAGCAGATGGCTTGATAGAACAGTGGAATGACCTTTTTTTTTTTTTTTTTTTTAAA
>NW_007727205.1:298379-300582 GCF_000696425.1 Galeopterus variegatus
AAAGATGACCGGTAAGGGGATCTTAACCCTTGACTTGGTGTTGTCAGCACCACGCTCAGCCAGTGAGCGTACCGGCCATCCCTATATGGGATCCGAACCCCGGGCCTTGGTGTTATCAGCACCGCACTCTACCGAGTGAGCCACGGGCCGGCCCCGGGAATGACCTTTTGAAGATGCAGTTACAGTGGCAGCTAGGTGGCAATAACTTGTAGGGTTGGGGCAAGGTTCAGCAGATGATTGTATATGCTATGAATCAGTATCCAATATATGGTGCTGTTTCTCCCACAGCCAGGATTCACAGGTCCAAAAATCCATGGGTGGAAATGGCACCACTATTATCCCTAGTAACTCATTAGCAAAACTTTTGTTTCCTGTTCCTGAGACCTTATGCTCTGCTAGCCTAGAGGTCTTAGTTTCAAAGGGAGGAATAGAGGCTGGCCGGTTAGCTCAGTTGGTTAGAGTGCGGTGTTATAAGACCAAGGTCAAGGGTTTGGGTCCCCATAGCGGCCAGCTGTTGGGGAAGGAAAAAAGGGGGTGGAGGAGGAATGCTTCCACCAGGAGACACAACAATGATTCCCTTAAACTGGAAGTTAGGACCTGCCACCCAGCCACTTTTAACTCCTCATGTCTCTGAATCAACAGGCAAAGAAGGGAGTTAGTTACCATGTTGGCTGGGGTGATTGATCCTGACTAACAAAGGGGAAATTGGGACTGCTACTTTACAATGGATGTAAGGAAGAGTATGTCTGGAAAACAAGAGATCCCTTAAGGCGTCTTTAAGTATTACCATGCCTGTGATTAAGGTCATGGAAAACTACAACAGTCCAATCCAGGCAGGACTACAAATGGCCCATACCCTTCAGGAGTGAAGGTTTGGGTTACCCCACCAGGGGTATGCTGAGATGCTTGCTGAAGGCAAAGGAATACGGAATGGGCACTGGAAGAAGGTAATTATGAATACCAGCTACGACCACATAACCAGTTACACAAACAAGGGCTTTCTCATGAGTGTTTCCTCCTTATTTTGTTGTTTGTGTGTGTGTGTGTGTGTGTATGTGTGTGTATCAAATATCTTTGTTTTCTTCCCTCTCTTATCCCCTTATCATGTAAAATAAGATGTATTGACTTTAAAACAGTATTTAAGAATTGTTAACTTTACATCATAGTATTTAAGTTACAGGATATCAAAGAGAAGAGCAAACATCAGTAAAGGACTTTCCTCTTTTTCTGGTAAAGGGGGTAGTGCATTTTTGGTTGTACACAGAATTGTTGTATCATGTTAAATGGAATTATGACCTTGTTATAGTATTCATTTGTAGATTAAATATAGTTTAAGGAGACGTGTGTGGGTACCAAGTTGACAAAGCATGGACTTGTGATGGTTAATTCTATGTGTCAACTTGACTGGGCCTTGTGGTGCCCAGATATTTGTTCAAAGATTATTCTGCGGTTTCTGTGGGGTGTTTTTGGGTGAAATTAACACTCAGTTATTAGACTGAATAAAGACAATTGCCCTCCTTGATTTGGGTGGGCCTCATCCAATTATTTGAAAACCTGAATAGAACAAAAAGGCTGACCCTTTCTGGAGTAAAAGAGAATTCTCCTGCATGATTGCCTTCAGACTTGGATATTAGCTTTTTTCTCCCTTAAGACTTAAACTGAAATATCAGCTCTTCCTGGGTCTGGAGCCTGGAAGCCTTTGAACCATTGGTTCTCCTGGATCTTTGGCTTGACGACCACCTTGCAGATCTTGGGACTTGTCAGCCTCCAAAACCATGTGAGCCAACTCCTTACAATAAATCTGTCTGTATCTCTCTCTATATATGTACTTATATGCATACATCCTATTGCTTCTGTTTTGGAGAACCCTAATACAGATTTGAAAATAAATGTTTGTATAAATTAAATCTATTTATATGTCAGGTTCTCAAAAATTATTTTTAAATGTTAGGATGCATTAAGAGTACTTTAAAATGAATTGCATTAAAAATTTTAAAAACCCACATGAGGTAAATGAAACATTAATTTTTGGTTAACTTAATAAAAATTCAAAAAATTCACAAACCAAATATTACTTATACTAATATATGAACATATTTTGAATAACATATATATATTTTTTTTGTCTTTTTCCGTGTCCGGCAACGGATCGCAACCCTCAGTGTTGCCCCCGTACCGGACTGGGACCGGCAACGGGATCGCA
>NW_007727205.1:300758-308895 GCF_000696425.1 Galeopterus variegatus
CCTCGGTGTTGCTCCCGCGCCTCGCTCAGCCAGTGAGCGGGAACCGGTTTGTATGTGGGATCCGAACCCTCGGCGGGAGCGCCGCCGCGCTTCCCAAGCGGCGCACTATAGCAGTGCGCCACCGGGCCGGCCCGAATAACATATTTTTTTGAAGCTGCAAGTTCCTATAATTAATCTACTCTAATGAATCAATTTAATTAAATAATTCTACTGTTACACTGTTTTCATATTTTTTTCTAAAATGAAATAACTCAGAATGAGGGCTGCTCAGTTAGCTCAGTTTGTTAGAGTGTGGTGCTGATAACACCAAGGTCCAGGGTTTGATCCCTGTACTGGCCAGCCACAAACAAACAAACAAAAAAAGAATGAGTGAATTTCTATTAAAAACCAGCATTTGGCTAATTTTGTTAACATCAAAATCTAAGAATAGAGAAATTGGGGAGGGAGAGTGAGAGAGAAAGAATGAAAGACAGAAAGAGAAAAGGATGAAAGATGAAAAAAGAAGTGAGGGAGAAAAGGAGGGAAAGAGAAAGAATGGGGAAGAAACAACTGAGAAACAAAATCAATTATGTTCCTTTTAGCAGCACATAATAGTAGATACTGATGATTCTGATAATGAAGATATAACTTCCATATTACCAGAAAAAACTGTGAAAAAGAAGAGACTGAATCTAATAAAAATTTAAATGTTTTATATATGCACACAAAACAAAATATCTTGATGAGCAGGAGCAAAGTAAAACTTGGATTAAGTGGAATGATTCCCAGAAGAGGTCAGCAAAGTGCTGTATAGCGCAGCCCCTGCACAGTGCCTCTCTGGTGGCAGGAGCTGCACATTAAATCTTTCATGTCAGCATAATAATCACTGGATCTAGAAGTTTAAAGAGGGAAAAACAATTGTAAATGTTTGTTAGAAATATTTTTTAAGCATTTATCATTATTTTTATGAAATTGGAGAAATACTGCATGTCCTTACTCATGAGTGGGAGCTAAAAAAAAAAAAAATATATATATATATATATACACACACACATACATACACACATATAAAAATAAGAAAGAAAGAAAGAGAAAGAAAGAAACAAACACCAATCACAATAATATGTTGAACTTTGAAGGAAAGAACAGATCTGTGGTTACCAGAGGTGGGAAAGGGGAAGTGGAGGGAGGTTAGTGAGAAGTTGGTTAATGGACACAAGGAATGATTGTTTTGTAATTATGAATATACTAATTATCCCGATTTGACCATCACATATTGTACTCAGGCATTGATATTCAACCCCGTACCCCACAAATATGTATAAGCAATTATGTTTCAATAAAGAAAAAGAAAAAAAGACATTTATCATTATTTTTACTTATTTTTATTTCTTGGCGGCTGGCCAGTGCAGGGATCTGAATCTGTGACCAACTCAGCTAACCGGCCAGCCCCTTACCATTATTTTTTAAATCACAAGTATCGATAACTACCAACTCTGGAACCTATTTGCAGCACTGTAGGGTACCTGGGCATACAGGCTGGGAAACTCCACTTTTCATGAGGAAAGGCTTATATTTTTGCCCTTGGAAGCTTCTAATATGGAGGGACATACATTTAATTTTTTTGCCATTTCTGTTTGTGCTTAATGCTGTGATGAACACCCTTGCATATGTCCCCTTATATATCTGTGTATTTCCCTGGGATTTATTATACCCAGAGGCAGAATTGTTGAGTATATGCATATCGAATTTGACAAGGTACATTCGGATAGCTCTTCAAAATGGCTGCCCTATTCCACACTCCCATCAGCCACGGAGGAGGGTTCGTAGGTCCTCATATCCCCACCACCACTTGGTATTACCCTGCTTTCTAATTTTGTTGGACTGATAGGAAGTGATATCTCACTGTTATTTTAATTCCTCAGATTTCCAATGATCTTGAATATCTCATCATATGTTGTTGGCTTTTCAAATTTCCTCCTCTGCAAATTGCCTGTTCCATGCTTTGCCCAATTTTCTATTGGTGTTGCTCTTCTCTTCCTGTTGATTTACAGGAGGTCTATATTCTAGCTACTAAATCCCTTGTTGATTTAGACATTGCAAATATCCTTTCCCAATCTGCAGATTATCTCTTACCTTTGTCCATAGGGTCTTTCATTAAGCACAAATCCTTAATTTTGATATAATCAAATAAATCATCTCTTCATTGTAGTGGATTATAGTCTTGAATTTTTTTTCGTTAGATATATTGTTTTGAAGCTTTGTCCAAGCCTCTAGGTCACAAAGATATCACCCTACAATTTCTCCTATTAATATTACAGTTTTATCTTTGACCTTTAGGTCCTCAATCTATCTAGAATCCATTTTGTATGTGGTGTGAGGAAGGAATCTGATTTTATTTTTCTCCATGTCATAAACCAGTTTTCTCAACATCATCAACTAAACAACTGTCCTTTCTCCATTGATTTGTTATACATTAGGTTCCTTTATATACACAGGTCTGTATCTATACTGTTCTATTGGTCTACTTTTCTGTTTTTGTGCAATGACACATTGTTTATATTACTAAATTAAAAGAAACAAGAAAGAAATGATAAGGCAGAAATAAATGAAATAGAGAACAAAAGACAACAGTGAAAATTAACCAAACCAAATCTGGTTCTTTGAAAAGACTAATAAGAGAGACTGACCTCTGAAAAGAGAGATCAAAAAGAAAAAGAGAAAATTAAAAATCTGAGATACACAGTAAAAAGGGGGCAATAACTATGAACAAAATATATTTAAAAATGAACAATTATAAGTGATATGCCAATGAATTTGAAAACCTAGATGAAAAGGATACATTCTTAGAAAAATATAACATGCTAAAATTGGCACAAAAGAGAGGTCTTGAATAGTCCAATGAGTATTAAAAGAAACTTCTCCTCCCTCAAAACCCCAGTTGGTTTTGTAGGTGAGTTGTAGCAAATTTTCAAGGAGTAGTTAATTCTGATCTTATGCATAATTACAAGAGCAAAACCTATCCATTCTATTTTTTTAGCCTAGCGTAACCTAGATTGTAAAACCAGATAAGGAGAACCCAAGAAAAGAAAATCCTAGGGCCATTTCATTTATGAAACAATATCCCCCCCCCCCCCCAAATCAGAGGAATACTAATGTGATTCACTATATAAGTGGTCTAAAGGAGAAAATTTATAAGATTATCTCAATTTATGCAGAAAAAAAGCAGCGGATACATTCTTTTTATGTTGAGGTTAGCACATTATCTCGATTTTTAAAAACTACGTGTGTAGGTGGGTTACATTACTACTGCTTCCCATTTCAGGATAGTAAAGGGGACAATAGGTGTGATTAGTTAAGACTTACTGCTTTCAGGAGACATTGAGGCATACTGAAGACCAACAGAACACTGTCTAGTTCCCTTCGAGATGGTGGGGACTGAATACTGCTCTGTGAGCTGACCCATGGTTTGAGTGAAAAGCCCTGAGGCTATTGTGGCCCAGTTCCCTAAATAAATGAAGGGTGTCTTGTCTCCAGGACTTAGTATCCTCAGACACCATTAGTAAATCATCCAATAACCTACAAGGTCAGATTTCCTTGAAGGCAAAGTCATGGGAATTGAGATTCCTTCTGAGAGCCTGTCTGCCCAGGGTGGGAGAGTCAGTGTAACCTGGGAAGGGACAGTGCAAATTATCTGTGGCTGATGGTGAGTGATGGCAGAGTTTTGGGGAATTGGGGTATCCTGAGACAGAGAAATAGTGTTGGTCAAGTCAACCTCGAAGAAGCCTGATCTGGATTCATGGTGAGGATGATGGTGGGTTCAGAACTCTGGGACGAAAAGGGGTGACAAAATTCATTCATGTTGTACGGGTCCTGATCGTGGTGAGGGACCTGTCTGCTCTTAGAAATCATTTTTGCTCACTTTCTTAAAGAAGGACAGGGCTATTGTACACACTCTGGGTTGGCATTAAGACACCCAGTGTGAGGAGGACATTGATAACAGGCTCTTTCCCTCTTCTACCAGTTTTGAGTGGGCCCTGGGTCAAGGTGGCAACATGTGATACATAATTTTTATTTTGATGGGAATTACCCTAAGCAACTGCCCTCCCTTGTTAAGGTCAGCTGTCCACAAGTTAACTAGGACTTCTGCAAGGGCCCAACCCAGAAAGTCAACTATTGTGGGTCAGACCAGGGTGATAGAGATAACATGGGAATGTCCAATTATATTCCAACTGGCCTGAAGCACAATACTATGTCTAATTTGCAAGGAACATTTCTACTTGCTATGTTAGTAGACACACAAGTTTAGGCAGGAAGGCACATACTTCAGTGAGGCATCCCACGGTAATAGGAAGCCATTTCAAAAGGTAAGAGCTAATTGACTTGCTCTCAAATAAAATTGCAGCAAACACCAGATCTGATTAGAGAAACAGCATGGGGAGACAAAGCAGAACAGGTGACCTTGGTGTTGAGGGGAAAATGTCCATTTGGCCATCAGTGGAGACAGGGACACTAGGATTGGGGGACAAAAGGAGATGGAGTGTGGCCAGGAGTGATCTGGGCAGACCCAATGTAACCCACACTATTCTTTTCTAGCCAGAGGATGGCTGAGGTTTACTCAAGCACTCATTTTTCCAATAGTCAGGTTTTCGTTTTTGTTTTTAAGCTATAGAGGCAATTCCCAAGACATAGTCCAACATGGAACTGTACTTCTAAGGAATGAGGCCTTGCTCTTTTGCTCTTGTAGGGACACGATTTTCATCTCATGCTTTCCCCACTGTTTTTGAGTTTTATTGTGAAATGGGCTGATGAGCCAAGGGCTGCATTTGGAATCCCTTAGGAATGTTGGGCAGCAATCCAGATAAAACTTGAAAGCAATGACCACTCAGAGTGGCCTTCGAAATCTTTCACATCAGAAAACTTTCTGTAGCAACCATTTACTTGATGATAATAATCTTTTGGGTATTCATGTGGTTTGAGTTTGCACCTATTGGTTTTGGACCAATCAGATTTGATAGGGTCCAGTTTCTTTATCACATTCATTATTTATTTTTCCTTTGAATCTCAGAGGTACAGAAGGTAGAGAACCTGTACTCCACTGGTCATGTTACATTATTATCTTTGATAAGTAGAATGTGTTATCTTTTAACTTATTTATTCATTTTTTATTCCATTTCACCTGGATTCCCCATTTCTATTTCCAATAGCACCCCACCACCACCACCACAGGCTTATTCTAATGTGTTTATTGTGATTCTCTAATTCTGCATGTCTTGTCAGGTGTAAATGTTATTGGGTTTGAATTCTCTTTTAAGTGCATTCAACATACAGGAAAGTTTCTAAAACATACGTACAGTTTAAAAAAGTATAATAAAACACCCACATACCTACCTGCTAGCTTAAGAACTAGAACATTACAGTATTTGAAAAGCCTCTTGTGGATCCCTTCACATATCTCCTTCTGCCCAAGAGGAAACTGCTATGTTGACCTTTATGTTCTCATTCCCTTGCTTTTCTGAAAGTTTTACCTCTCATGTATGTATCTCTAAACAATATATTGTTTTTTTGTTTTTTAAACCCAAATGGCAAGCACACACCTAGCTAGTTACTGAAGGGGCAATTTGGTACAATTAGAGGAAAGTCCCAGGAAAAGATAAACTGAAGAGAGTCTCTAGGTCACGGTCTAGCTTCAGCTTCTCTGAGAGTTTATAAGAGCCACTTCTGGGGAAGTCAGAGGGTAAGGCCATGAGTGAGTCCGGGAAATAAACCCATGGCTCATCATGGTGGGGCCACTGGCAGGGCTGCTGTGCAGACCAGAAATTAGTTGTCTGGTAACTGTATGTTTTAAGGGGGAGTGGGCCACTTTGACTTTTCCGTTTCTAATCTCCTCGTGATCAGCCCCCATCCTCAGTCATAGATCACAGCAGATAACTTCTGTGGGGGTAAAATGCATGTCTATACCTGCTCCAGGCAGCTGCGGCACTGGCGGGAGGGGCATGCAGAAGCCACAGCAGCACGTGGTCCAGACTAGCCACGTACAGACTGTCTGAGCCAGGCTCACCTGGGCATTGTGGCCTCAGGTTAACAGGACAGGGTGGCTGTGTCCTCCTTATTGAAGAACAGATACTAAAGGATGAATGTCATGGGGAGTGGGTGACTAGGCCAAGGGAATATACACTTTTTATTTTTTCTTTCCTCGCTTTCTTTCTTGTTTTGTTTATTTCCTATTATCCACACTCCCATTCCTCCCCTAACCCCTGCCACACAGGTATCTTTTGAATGTGTTTAGCTTATATCTTTTCATTTGTGTGAGTTCTTCTAAGATGTGTATTTGGTGTGTATGTGCATATATTTGTAACTTATGTGAGTAGTGTTATGCTATATGGTTCATTCTTATTCATTCAGTGCTATGTGCTGAAGATCATCAGTGTTGCTCTGTGTATATTTAACTCACTGATCTAACTGGTAAGAGGCCCTCTATGGAGTGCATCCATCACTATTTCCCTGTGTACTCCCCTGGTGATGGACACCTGCCATGCCTACAACTTCCCACTGTTGCAAACCACACCATAATGAACGTTCTCCTACATGACCCTTTATGGATCTGAGACTTTCTTCATGGGGATACTGAATTTGACTGTGTACTGCCATATTCATCTCCGGAATGGCTGCCAAAGTCCCCACTACCAGTAGAAGTGCATGAGGGTCCCTATGTTCCCACATACCCACTACAGCACTTGGCATAATCCAGCTTTTTGAAATTTTGTCTATGAGATCTTTTTTTTTTTTTCTGGCCTACGAGATCTCAAGTGAAATCTCATTGTAGTTTTATTTTATACTTTTCTGATAACTAATGCATTTGAGCATCTTTTCTTAACACCTGTTAACTTTTTGAGTTTTCCATTTCAGGAAACTTCTTGTTCATATCTTTCGTAGATATGTTTGCAACTGGAGGCCCCTCCACTGTTTTTCCCCTACATGTGGGCTCCACTGACAGTCCTGATCCTTGAAGGCTGGACCCTAACCAGGGTTTCTACACTCTGCAGCAGACTCTGTAGTGCCTTTCCATATGAATTTTAGGATCAGCATTTCAATTTCTGCAAAAAAAAGCCTGCTGAGATCTTTATAGTCATGACATTGAATCTGCAAGTCAATTTGGGGAGAAATGACATCATAACAATACTAAGTTTTCCAACACACGAATGCTAAATTTTCCATTTATTTTGCTCTTCTTTCAGCAATACAGGTGTACATGTCTTTCACATCTTTTGTCAGATTTATTCCTAAATCACATTTTTAGCTGTTATTATAAACGGTATTTAAAATTTTTCTATGTCCAATTGTTTATTGCAGGTATATAGACAGGGAAGAGGATAGGTGGCGGAGGGAGGGGGGGAGAAATGAGGAATGACTACTAATGGCTATGCAGTCATGCAGTTTCTTTTTGGGGTGATAAACATGTTCTAAAATTGATTGTGGTGATGGTTGTACAACTCTGTATACCTGGTTTCGTATAGTAATTTTATACCCTGTAACTTCCTGGACTCACTTATCAGTTCTAGTAGGATGATTTTTTTTTTTTTGGTAGATTCCATTGGATTTCTACATAGACAATCATGTTGTCTGTAAATACAGTTTTAC
Organism: Galeopterus variegatus; assembly: GCF_000696425.1. Classification (NCBI taxonomy): domain Eukaryota; kingdom Metazoa; phylum Chordata; class Mammalia; order Dermoptera; family Cynocephalidae; genus Galeopterus; species Galeopterus variegatus. The sequence continues at coordinate 308,379 of NW_007727205.1, forward strand.
TTCTTCCTTTCCAATCTGGATGCCTTTTATTTCTTTTTCTTGCCTGACTGTACTGGCAAGAACCTCCAATATAATGTTGAATAGAAATAGTGAGAGTGGACATCCCTGTCTTGCTCCTAATCTTGGGGGGAAAACATTCAGTCTCTCACCACTAAACATGATGTTAGCTGTGGGTTTGTTTGTTTGTTTTTTTTTTTTGTAGATGCCCTACATGAGGTTGAAGAAATTCCCTTCTATTCCTAGTTTGCCAAAAGTTGTTTTGGTTTTTTTTTCCCCGAAATCAGGAATGAATGGTGGATTTTGTCTAATGCTTTCTTTGCATTTATTGCAATGATCATATGGGTAACCTTTTTTGGTTTGTTAATACAGTGAATTGCATTAATTTTCTTTCTTTTTTTTTTTTTTTTTTTTTTTTTTTTTTTTTTTTCCGGTTTTGCCTTAGCTCAAGACTTATCTGAACTTCCCCCACAACCTCTAGCACTTTAATACAATATGTGGATAACCTCCTCCTTTGTAG
>NW_007727205.1:309104-315209 GCF_000696425.1 Galeopterus variegatus
GGTGTTGCTCCCGCGCCTCGCTCAGCCAGTGAGCGGGAACCGGTCTGTATGTGGGATCCGAACCCTCGGGGGTAGCGCCGCCGCGCTTCCCAAGCGGCGCACTATCCAGTGCGCCACCGGGCCGGCCCAATTGCATTAATTTTCTAATGTTAAACCAACCCTGCATTAAAAGTGATAAATCGCACTTGGTCAAGATATATTATTCTTTTAGTACATTGTTGGATTTAATAAAATTTTGTTTAGAATTTGTATCTCTTGAATTTTCACTTTAACACTTATGTTTCCTCAAATTTGCCTCCCCACCAAGCACCTATTTTAGTATGATACACTCCTCCTATTCATATCCTCTAGACTGTGTCTGGGACGGTTACTGTGGCTGGGACTTTTCCCAACTGTAGAGAGGGCCCAAGAATATTTAGAACAAAGACTCAAAAGCATTTTTGCTGTGATCAACCCTACCTCTGAGAGTGTGAATCAACTCCTGGCAGCAGCCTTGCCTCTTAACAGAGGGATGTCCCCAATCTAAAGGGCCACTGCACGCTTTAAATGCTTAGGAAATCCCCTTACCCTAGGTTAACCCCTGTGTCACTGCTCCACCATTTGGTATTTCTCTGTTCCAGTGAGGAAATATTCGACATGGGTCACCTCTCCAGAGGAACCCACCCTTAAACATTACTTCCTGTTTTCCCACTGAAGAATCCTATTCCATTCTGACTACCTGAATTAACTTGATATCCCACACCCTAAGCCTAAGGTGCCCAAATAATGCCTCCAAATTCCCAACATTGTATTCTTGTGGATAGCTTTTGTTTCCACGATATTGGAGGAAAACACAGGTCAGGATATGCTCCGTGCTTTCCCTATTGCACCATAGAAGCTCTTCTCCCTTCACTCCCCTCTGCACAAAAGTAAAGTCATAATAACAGCAAACACATATATAGTGCTTACTATGTGACAAGCACTATTCTAAACACTTTCTGTATAGTAACTCATTTAATACTCTCAATAACCCTATGAAGTAAGTATTATTATCCCCATTTTTTACAGAAGGAACTAAAGAAGATAGAGGTTAAGTGACCTGACTAGCTATGAAATGGCAGATCTGGGATTTGAATCCAGTCTGCCTCCAGAGTCCACTGCACTACCATGCTCTCAAGTGACAGAACTGTGGCACTGACCCATGCCTGTACACTCATTGAGGGACGCCCCCCATCTATGTAAACTCAAAGGTTTCAGAATGTCACGCATTTGGTATCTGTGGTGCCTTTGGCCAAATCTGGCATCAGAGAGAGTTTCTCACTGCTGCTGACACCCAAATATACACACTTGGAAACAAAAACTATGCAGGGAGAAGAACACTTTTTTTTTCAAAGACATTATTTAATGTCCTCTGAGTGACAAGAAAAAAATACTGCATTCATGAAGCAAGATCAGGAAGCTATAAAAAGGAACAGTCAGAGAATAACAACAAAAAAGCTTGTAGAGTCAAGCAATAATCAAAGAAGGCTCTTCAAAGAAGCCATAGGAAAAAAACATATATTATAAAAACAAGTAGACAGACAGCAGACTTTGTAGCAGTAATAATGGAAACTAGATGACAGTGTCATAATATCTTCTAAGTGTTAAGGAAAAAGAGGTAATTCAGAATTGGGTACCCAGAAAACCTATATTTCACGAAGAACAAAGTGAAAAAAGGCATTTATATACGAATACAGACTGAGTTTCCTATTTAGTGATACAGGATCCTGTACAGTATATATTTCAAGAAGAAGGAAAATCATTCCAAAAAGGGAGGTATGAGGTATAAAAAGAAAGGTGGGCAAATAAAATGGTAAATAAGTATTTAAATCTAAACAAATACTGTCTGTATAAAATAATGATATTGTTAGTGTCTCCTTGTTGTGTTAACGTCTTCCTTAAAAAAGGAAGAAAATAGTGAACATAATAACATGCAAATTGGGAGAAATTAAGGTTTTATGAAGTCCTTGTACTGTTTGGGTGGGAATTATGATAATGTTTAACTTTGGACTTTAGGTTAAATATATTTGGTAAAATTTCAAGGTTAACCACTAAAAAAATCTCTGGAGGAACTAATCAAGAAAAATAGAGAAAGGGCATAAGTAATATGAACAATGTAAAAGATACAGCAAAAATTAAAAAAGTAAGAGAATACAATTAGTTTCAAAACTTAGATGAATCAGACCAATTCCTAGCAAACTCATTTATTTAGTAGATGATATCACTACAACTTCGACCAGACAAATATAGTAGATGGTCAAAGGTGCAAAAATCCTAAACAACTTACTAGCAAAACAAATCCATGATAAATAAAATAAGATTTAACATAGCATGAATATGTTGGGCTTAATTCCAAAATGCAAGAACAGTTTAACATTAGAAAGTTCCCATAAGAAAGTAGCTGTGTGACTCTGAGGGAGCAGATTGGTCTTCTTTGTTAGCCTTAGAAAGAAGAGGAGATTGAGGGAGGGGTAGGTCCTGAGAAGGAAGTTTCTCAAGGGGGCAGGCTGGGAGGAGCCCGGGTTCTGTGCAGGCCTCCACCTTGTATATCATACACTGCTATAACAACACACAAACAACTCTTTGGTAGGTACATTAACCTCTTTTACAAATGATACAACTAAGGCTCAAAAAAGGTTAAGAAACTTGACCAGGGTCACAACACTAGTGAGTAGTCGAGCTGCAATCCAAATCCATGTTGATCTGGATCCACAGCTCATGCTCTTCACCACTATGCTGTTCTCCCTTTACTATCGATAGTAGCAGGTGTTCAATAAATAGTGGCCAGGTGCCAGGCACTTTACATATGCTCTGACACCCACCACAACTGTCCAAGGTCAGCATTAGCCCCTTTTACTGATGAGGAAACTGACGCTCAGAGAGAACAGGCAACTTGGCTAAGGTCACACAACTGAGATGTGGGGGCTCCATGCTTTGAAACTGGTCCTGCCACACTCCATAGTCCACTTTTCTTAGATTATTATGGGTGTGAATGAAGCTCAAGGAGAGATGAACCCCAACATTTGAGGATAAGATAGGTAGGCCCAGTTCATTCTACTCCATGGCTGGTGTCAGGAGTCAGAAAAATTCTCCACAATACCTCTGCACATGGGGCTAAGGGAGACCCCATAAATCTCCAGGACAGTGGGAGTGACCCCAACCCCAGGGGAGGTCTAAAGGAAAAAGGTCTCATAAATTCCATGGTGTAGACAAGGAAGCCAGGGACACTGGAAGCTGGTGTGAAGAAGCTCATGGTCAGTCATGTCAGAGCAACTTCTCATTAACTTCCTGAACAGTTACTAGATTAGCATGCCAGGGGAGGCCCCAAACTTCTCATGTCTGGATTTTGGTATGTATTTTGGGGGGAAAACTCCAGTAGGATGGTCTCATGGAAAGACGGGTGAACTGTGAGGCAAGTTGGTACACACCATGCTGCTTCCCATCTTTGGGCCTTTGCCCATACTGTACCCTTTGCCTGGATTGCCCTCTCCTCCCCTTGTTAATCATCTAAAAGATTCCTTATGTTTTAAGATTCAGTTCATATACCATCTCTTCCAAGAAATGTTCCCTGGTCCCTGAGCTGGGCTGTGTGTTCCTTAGGGGCTCTCACAGTCTACAGTCTATTGTACCCACCACTGTTACTGTACTGCCCATACTACCCTGAAATTATGGTTCTGTGTCTGGGAACATACCTTGTTCATCTCTGTCTTCAGTGTAGAGCAAGAGGCCTGACACATAGTAGGTGGTCAGTCAAATTTTGCCCAACTGAACTTATAACTAGTTGGATGGTTAAACTCAGTGTGATGATGACTGATAAACTGATGTTGGCCTAGAGAGGAGGTCTCTGGTGGCATGCCACAGGGCTCTGCATATATTGATGACATTCTGATGAAATTAGTGGGTAACAAAAAAACTGGAGTAGGTCACACATTAGACAACAGAATTAGTGTCCACAGAGTCAAAGGCAGGCAGAAACACTGGAACCAGGTTGGTCCTAAAGGGGGTTAGGGGCAAAATCAGGACAAAAATCCATATCCTGTTGCCATTTTGACAATGAAAAAAAAAAGTCTTTTTGAGCTGAAACTTACCTTTCTGTGGTGTCCACCATTATAAAAGTACTTACTATGTGCCAGGCACTGCACCAATTTTTACTGTTCTTACCCCCAAGTGCCACACAATAACGTCTATTGGAAGTGACCTGCTTGGCCTGGGAACCAAGAAACAGGTCCTCACAGAGCAAAAGAAAGGGGGATGTTAGCTGGGATCAGAAGGCCCAGTGAGAGCTGGGGTTTTGTTTTTCACCAAGTAAGAGGTGGCCATGACAACACAACAGTTTGAGGACTGTTTGAGAAAGTGGCAGGCCCATTTTCAGGAGCCCTAGGGTGTAGAGCCAGTCACAGAGAACATGAGGCTTTGTCACTACCCTACCAACTGAGAATTTTCTTCCCAAAAGAACCCAGGAGCTATCACTACTTCTTCACAGCCTCCATTCTTCTGAACAATGACATCCAAGCTCCTTAGCATGGCAGTAAAGGCCTTCGTGCCTAGTCTACTTCTCAAGGCATTTATCTCTCTATCCTCCACATTAATTAATGAAGTCATCCATTCATTCAGTTTATTATTATTCCACAAATATTTATTCAGTGTCTACTAAATATGCACTACTATGCACTATTCTTCTTGGCACTGCGGATACAGCAGTGAACAAAACAGAAGTCCCTGCTTTGTGGAGCTTACAGTCTATTGGAGACAGACAAACACTAACCACAATAAATAAATATAAAATATAGCAGGTGGTGATCAGTGTTTTGTTGAAAAACATAACACATAAAATAAAGAGATAGAAAATGCAGGTATTCAAAGGGGGTATTTTAGATATGTTGAGCAGGAAATGCTTCTCTAGGGAGGTGACATTTGAGCATACTGAAAGTACTTGGGCAAGTCATCAGATTATTTGGGAGGACAGGTGTTCAAGGCAGTGAGAAGGGCAAGTACAAAGGCCCTGAAGAGGGAGGGTACCTAACATGCTTAAGGAACAGCAAGGAGGCCAATGTGGCTGGAGAACAGTAAATGATGGGGAGAGTAAAAGGAGATGAGGTCAGAGAAGTGATGAGAACCAGGCTGTGTGGGGACTTTGGGGCCATGGTGAGGGCTTTGGCTTTTGTTCTGAGGGAGTTGGGAGCCATGGGAGAATTCTGAGCAGAGACGGGACATGATCTGATTTGGATTTTGAAAAGAATTTCAAAGAAGAATTAGTAATAGGTACTAGAATACTAGGCAAAAGAAAACAAAATAATTACTAGCTTCTAGAAAAACAAAAAACAAAGGATACGCACTCAGAGTGTAATATGTGGCTTAGATGTGAACAATATTTACAATGTTATACTCATACAAACAGTGACTATTGGTTGAACAAAAATTGTATGAAATGCTTAAAGAAGTAATAGATATAACCATAAAGATGAGCAAGCAACAAGAGACTACTAGGGATGACTAGGCAGATTAGAAAGTAAAATATATGAAGCTTGTACAAATAAAAAATACAAGTTTTGAAATTAAAAACTCAATGGAAAGACTAAACAGAAGATTAGACGTAGCTGAAGAGAAAATCTATAAGCTGTAAGATATAGCTGAAGAAATTGCCCAAAATGAAATGCAGGAAGACAAGGAGACAGAAAATATCAGAGAGATTGTGAGATATGGAAGACAGAATGAGGAAGTCCAAAATATGACTGACTACATTCTGAGGAAGAAAAAAAAAAAAAAAAAAAGAAGAAAGAAAGGCAATATTTGAAGAGATAATGGCTAAGAATTTTCCAGAAATTATGAAAAACATGAATTCACTAAGCCATGAAGCACATTTCTAAAGGAGAATAAATAAAAAAGAAATACATATCTAAACATGTTAGAATTAAACTGCAGGGCCCCCTGCACATCCCACTCCAAAAACAAAACAAAACAAACAACCCCCCCCCCCCAACAATCATTTATCTGGTTAAACCAGAGGTTTATGCATACATACACCACACTTTAGAAAACAGAAAACAAGTAATGTTATGGCATACTGTAACTGTGAAGTATAAAAAC
>NW_007727205.1:315650-364625 GCF_000696425.1 Galeopterus variegatus
ACATCCCACTCCAAAAACAAAACAAAACAAACAAACCCCCCCCCCCAGCAATGAGACGATAGCAGACTTCTTAACAGTAACAAAGTAGACTTCTCAAAGCCAAAACAGAATGGGATTATATATCCTAAATGCTGAGTGAAAATACCCCAAACAACTATCTTTTAAGAATGAGGATGAAGACATTACATATAACAAAGACTGGGAGAATTTAACACCAAGAGACTTGTACTAAAAGAACATTTAAACACTATATTCATAATGAAAGAAAATGATCCCAGGAAGGATGGTCTGAGATGTAAAAATGTATACATGTAAATCCAAACAAACACTGTCAATATAAAATAATACTAATTGTGAGGTTAGAAAAAAAGGAACAAACTAAAATATTTGAAAACAATAGTATGTGGTCAAGAGAGAAATGCCTAGAGTTGAAGTTCTCTAAGCTTCCGGCATTCTTCAAGAGGGGGGTTAAAATACTGTTTAACTTTAGACTTTATAAGTTAAATAAATACAGTAAAATTTCAAGGATAAACACAGAAAGAATAGAAAAAGAAATCCCAAAAGTAAGGAGGAAAAAAAGTGAATAAGAAAACAAATCTCAAAACTAAAAAAGCAGGTGAGAAAAGAGAAAACGAAGCATGAAAAAGGTGGTGGTGGGCAATAGAAAAAAAAAGTATAATGGTAGAAACAAGTCCAAATACATCACAGTAAATGTAAACAGACTAAAAAATTAAAAGACAGAGATCATCAGATTAGATTTTTTTAAAGGTCCAGCTATATGCTCTTTCCAAGAGATATAATTAAAGCATAAGGGCATGAAAATGTTCAAAAGTAAAAGGATGGAAAATTATATACCACAAAAATCCTAATAAGAAGAAAGGCTTATGTTGCTATGTTAATACAAGATAAAATAGACTTCAAGGAAAAATACATGATCAGGAATACAGACAGTCATTACATATTTACCAGGAATATATAACAATTCTTAATTTGAATATTCCTAATAAAATATCCATAAAATATATAAAGCCAAAAAAGAAAAAGAGAGAGAGAGAGAACTACAAGAAGAAATCGACAAATCCACTGTCATATTAGCATACCTCTTTGAATTATTGGTAGATAGTGAGCTGAATATTAACATACCTCTTTCAAGTATTGGTAGATAGTGACCAAAAGAATCAGTATGAATAAATAAAATTTAAACAACACAGTTAATAAACGTGATAATAGACATATGAACTCTGTATTTAACAATTAGAGAATATGCACTCTTATAAAGCACATAGGAAACATTTAAAAATATTGATCATGTACTAAGCCATAAAACAAGTCTCAATATATTTCAGAGTTGTTATCACAAAAACCACATCCTCTGACCATAATCAAATTAAGACAGATTTAAATAACAAAGGGATAAGTTTTTTAAATACTCAAACATTTGAAAATTAAAAAACTCACCTCTGTGTTACTCATGGGTCAAAGAAGTAACTAACCATGAAGGAAATGCTGAAGTACTTGGAACTGAACAATAACGAAAATATTATGTATCTGAACTTGTAGAAAACAAGACAGACTGAAAATTAATGAGCTTGATGTCCAATTTAAGAAGTTAGAAAAAGAACAACAGAATAAACCCAAAAAATGTGGAAGGAAGGAGATCAAAAAAGATAAGAGCAGAAATTAAAGAAATAGAAAACAAAGACACAATAGAGAGCAGTAACAGAGCCAAAAGTTGGTTCTTGGAAAAGACTAATAAAATAGACAAACCTCTGCTGAGATTGATTAAGAAAAAAAGTGAGAAGGCACAAATAACCAATATTAGCAATGAAAAAGGCGACATAGCTATAGATTATATATAAGAGAGTAAAAATATAAGTGAACTTTATGCCAATGAATTTGAAAATGTAGACAAAAATGGACCAATTCCTAGAAAACTATATCTTACCAAAATTGACTGAAGAAGAAAAAGAAATCCTCAATAGTCCTATAACTACTCAAGGAATTGAAGCAGTAGTTAAAACTCTTCTCACCAAAAGAATGAACAAATAAACAAACAACAAACAGCAGGCAGAGTTTTCCACTTGGTATGTGGATTACAGGTAGGTGAAGAGATATTGATCCCCTCAACCCTAGAGGTGTTGAGGTAGGACCTGAGGCAGTGGAGACCCTAGGCAGGCCACCATCTCTCTCTGTGGGCCGCCTCCTCCAGAGATCCTTAGAGGGTGGCCCTCAGTGAAGTGTGGTCTGACAAATCCCTCTGCAGTCCCTGTAGGTGATAAGCAGGAATGAGTAACATCCAGCACTCAGTTACTGCTCTGTGGTAAATATGCTAAGCAGGGCCAAGGAGATGCTCTATCACTTGGACAGTCTCTTCAGTAGCCACCTTCTGTAGTCTTCTGCTCATTGAGAACAAGGGGCCTGTGGAGCTGCTGGAGGAGTCTGTCTTCCAGTTTCCAAGAAACACCACACAGAGCTCAAGCTGTGACTGCTTGGAATGGGGTTGGGTGCAGGGAGGCCAAGCAGGGGCTTCTGGAGGATGTAGCTCCAGGCAGAAGCCCTGAAACTCTGTCTTCACGAATTTCAGATACTTCTATCCGTTTGTAGCTGATGAGCCCTTTTTATGGTGTCCAAGCTAGCTGCAGGGTGATGACTCTAATAATGATGCATGTTCTGCAAATAAGAACTTCATCATTATTTTGAAATAGTTAATATGAAAGAGTTCAACTGGATTTGAAATCTACTCATATTACTACAAGAAATGTTAACAATATATTTGTCAGTGAAACAAAAAGAAAAGCTGTTAGATATAATTTCAATTGTTAAACACTTTGAACAATTTAAAAATTGGTTTTAAATAATTTATCACCTACTTCTACAAAGAAAGATTTTTGTTGATGACTGTTAAGAATTTAAAGAACACATCATTTAAAAAGTCTTGGTTAGGATTTGTGTGTAGCCATGTCAAGCATAAACCTTATATAAAATAAAAAATGTTATGGAAGAAAATTTCAAGTTTCTCATTTAAAATTTTGAAAAGATTTTAATTTACAAGTTTAACACTAACTCAAAATTAAAAAGGAAACACCAGACCAAGATGGTTTTACAGGAGAGTTCTACCAAACAGATAATTTCAAAGTCATACAGCATCTTCCAGAATATTGTAAAAGAGGGACTGACTCATTCTATGATACCAGCAGAACCTTAATGCCAAAAGCAAATAAGGACAGCATGAGAAAAGAAATTAAAGATCAATTTTACTCATGGACACAGATGCAAAAATCCTAAACAAAACTGAACTGAATCCAGCACTGTATAAAAAGGAAAAGAGACCATGACCAAGTTGTGTTTACACCAGAAATGCAAAGGTGGTCTAACATAAGGAAAATCTATAAGTGCCATTTACTACATTATCAGATTATTGGTGAAAAACATATAATCATCCTAAGAAACAGAAAAGGCATTTGATTAAAAATTCAACACCCTTTCATGATTTAAAGAAAATAATAAAAACTTCTTAGCATAGAGTAATAAGATGAAACTTGTTTAACCTGATAAAACCTGTAGAAACCTACAGCAAATATCATTCTTAGTAGGGAAAAGTTAGTGGTGTTTCCTCTAAAATACACAGCAAGGCAGGGATGCCTACTATCACCTTTTCTATTCAACACTGTACTGGATGTCCTGGCCATCTCAGTAAGACAAGAAAAATAAATTAAAGGCATAAAGACTGGAAAGGAAAAAATAAAACTGTTCTTATTTATAGCTGATATGGTTGTTAACACAGAAAACAGAAAAAAAATATACACTACTTAAAAAGGAACTATTGGGGCCAGCCCGTGGCTCACTCGGGAGAGTGTGGTGCTGATAACACCAAGGCCCCGGGTTCGGATCCCATATAGGGATGGCCGGTTCGCTCACTGGCTGAGCATGGTGCTGACAACACCAAGCCAAGGGTTAAGATCCCCTTACTGGTCATCTTTTTAAAAAAAAAAAAAAAAAAAGGAACCATGGCTCCTTGGAGAGATGGCTGATTCTAGGACTGAGGCAGGAAAATACAAGATGAGTCTTGAGCATCTTGTAGTGCCAGAAAGTAAGGAAGTGCTCAAAAAACAAAGGATGGAGGCATATCAAAGGGACACAGATGCCAACCTGAAAGAGCCCCCAGTGGCCAAAGCTGGAACAACTGGAGCAACAAAACAACACAGTATTGGGTTTATTCCTTAAATTATTAAATAGATATGCATGAGTTCATACTCATATAAACAAGTGACTGAATAAGTAAGTAAATAAATAAAGGACAGGAGACAAATATTCTTTACAAAAGAATTCCAAGTAATATATATAGATATGTACATCCCCTTCCATAATCTGGAGCTTCATTCCTCCCCCTCCCCTTGAGGGTGGGCTAGATTCTTCCAAGAATAGATTATAAAAACGGAAAAATAGTGACTTCCCAGTGGAAAAACCTGGCAAAGACAACCTTAACCAAGAGATGAAGGTTCACATTACCAGGGATGTCATGTGGATTCCACGTACCCCCGATACAATGTAACGAGAAGGCTGTTTAAACTTGATGGTTTTTTCCCCCCAAACAACCCCAGCCTAATTATGAGAAAAACTTCAGACAAATCCAAATTGAGAGGCCATCTACAGTACTCCTCAAAACTGTTAAGGTCATGAAAAACAAAGACAGATTGAGAAACTGTCATAGACCAGAGGACATTAAGGAGACATGACAACTAAATGTAATGTGGTATTTTGAAATGGATCCTGGAACAGAAAAAGGACATTAGTGGGAAAACTGATAAACCCATGTAAAGCCTGATGTTTAGTTAATAGTAATAAACAATGTTGATTTGTTAGTTTTGATGCATGTACCACAGTGAGGAGTGTACAGGAACTCTCTGTACTATCTCTTTATTATTCTGTAAATCTACAATTACTCCAAAATAAAAAGCTTGCTTAGAAATAATAAAAGTTTAGTAGGGCATTGTCTGCAACTTTAGAGGTTAAAAAAAGTTTAGTAAGGCAACTGGTTATAAAATCAATACACAAAAATTGACTTCATTTCTATATACCTGCAAAAGAGATAAAAACACATTAAATAAAAAGATCCCACTTATAATATCAGCAAACCCATAAAGTACCAAGCAATAAATCTAACACAAGATATGCCAAACCTTTATGCAGAAAATTATAAAGCTCTGCCAAAAGACATTCAATAATCTATGTATAGTAGAGGGATATATCAAGTTCATAGACAGGAAGACTCAACATCATAAACATATCAATTCTCTTCAAAATGATTTACAGATTCATTGCAATTCCAAAATTTTTATAAAACGTGACAAGCTGATTTTGAAATGGTTTAAAATAACAAAGGGCCGAGAATACATGATACTCCTGAAGAACAATAAGATGGGAAGATTTTGCTCTATCAAATATCAAGATTTACTATGAAGCTAAAGTAATTAAGGTAGTGTGGTACTGGTTCAAGGACAAAAAGTTGGCCAATAGCAAAGAGAGCCCAGAAACAGACCTATACGGCTGTGGAACTGCAACGTATTACAGAGTTCGTATTTCAGACCATTAGGTTATCTATTCGGAAAATAATGAAACCAGCTCCCTACCTTATACCACATAAAAATCAATTCTAGTTGAATTAAGGACTTAAATGTGAAAGGTAAACTTTAAATCTTCTATTAGAAGAAAATAAAGAATATGTTTATGACTGTAGGCTAGGGAAGACCAGGCAAAAAAAGTGCTGGCTATGATAGAGAAAAGGTTGATTCGTTTAATTCAATTAAAAATAGAAGTTTTTAGGCTGGCCCGTGGCTCACTCGGGAGAGTGCAGTGCTGATAACACCAAGGCCATGGGTTTGGATCCCATATAGGGATGGCCGGTTCGCTCACTGGCTGAGCGTGGTGCTGACAACACCAAGTCAAGGGTTGAGATCCCCTTACCGGTCATCTTTAAAAAAAAAAAAAATAGAAGTTTTTAGGCTGGCCCGTGGCTCACTCGGGAGAGTGCAGTGCTGATAACACCAAGGCCATGGGTTTGGATCCCATATAGGGATGGCCGGTTCGCTCACTGGCTGAGCGTGGTGCTGACAACACCAAGTCAAGGGTTGAGATCCCCTTACCGGTCATCTTTAAAAAAAAAAAAAATAGAAGTTTTTGCTCACGTAAAGACACCATAAAGGAAAAAAAAAAAGCCACAAACTGAGAGGAGATATTCAACACATGTAAGTGACAAATGATGAGTATCCAAAATAATTAAAGAACTCCTACAAATAAAAAATGATTTAAAAACATTTTTAATGGGCAAAAGATATTAATAGTCCTTTCACAGAAGAGGAAACACGTGGCCAATAACCACAGGAAAAAGAAAAAGCAGCCAACATAACATGTCCCTGAGGGGGCCCATGTTTTGGACTTAATAGACAAAAACTTTAAATTAGCTATTATAAATATTTTCAAAGAACTAAAGGAAACCACATCTAAAGAAGTAAAGGAAGGTATGCAAACAATGTCTCACCAAACAGAAAATGTCAATAAAGAGATAATTTATAAAAAAAGAATCAAATAGAAAATCTCAAATTGAAAAGTACAATAACTGAAATGAAAAGTTCACTATAGGGTCTCAACAACAGATTTGAACTGGTAGAAGAGAAAAAGGATAAACCTGGTGATAGGTCAATAGAGAGTATCCATTCTGAGAAACAGAAACAAAAAAGAAAAAAGAGAAACAGAGTCTCACTGACTTATGGCAAAAGTCAAAGATAAAAATAAAATCTTGAAAGCAACAATAGAAAATTACTTGTTGCACATAAGGGATCCTCAATAAGATTAATGGCTAACTCTCATCAGAAACCATGATGGCCAAACAGACACATGGAAAAAATGCTCAACATCAGTAAGCATCAGGAAAACGTAAATCTAAACTACATTGAGATACCATCACACACCAGTTACACTGGCCATTATCAAAAAGATGGAGAATAACAAATGCTGGCGAGGATGCAGAAAAAGGAGAACACTTCTACACTGCTGGTGGGACTGTAAATTAGTGCAGCCATTATGGAAAACAGTATGGACATTTCTCAAACAACTACAAATAGAACTGCCATACAATGCAGCAACCCCACTGCTGGGTGTCTACCCAAAATAATGGAAATCATCATGTCCAAGGGATACCTACACTTCCATGTTTATCACAGCTCTATTTACAATAGCCGAGAGTTGGAACCAACCTAAATGTCCATCGAGGGATGACTGGGTAAGGAAAATGTGGTATATATACTTGGTGGAATACTACTCGGCCATAAAAAAAGAATGAAATTCTGCCATTTGCAGCAACATGGATGAATTTAGAGAAAATTATGTTAAGTGAAATAAGCCAGGCACAGAAAGAGAAATACCACATGTCCTTTACTTATTTGTTAAATAAACAAATATATAAAAAAGAAATATACAACAACCACAGTAATTTGTTGAACTTTCAAAAGGAGAGATGGAACCGAGGCCACCAGAGGTGGGAAAGGGGGAGGCGGAGGGAGTAAACTGGCAAAGGGCCACAAAATATGATTATATTGTGTAATGTCGAATATACTAATTATCCTGTTTTAAGCATCATATATTGCACATAGGTATTGATAATCAACACTGTACCCTACAGATATGTGCAATCAATTATCTTTTTTTTTTAAAGAAAGAAACCATGGTGGCCAAAAGACAGTGTAATGACATCTTTAAAATGTTGAAACAAAAAGACCATCAACTGAGAATTCTGATGTCCTTTGAAAATGAAAGAGTCACAAGAAAGTGGCATTTTTTTAAAAAGAAAGACAATGAAAGAGAGGTTAAGATAAAAACTGAGAATTTGTTGCTAGCAGATCTATTCTACAGGAAACACTAATATCAGGCTGAAATTAAGGGACTGAATGGTAACTTGAAGGTAACAATACAGGTATTATGAAAGAAAGTATTTTTGTTTGTAAATCTTTTGTTCTTTCTATTTTAAAAGACAAATGCATAAAGTAATACTAATAAAACTATGCCAATGGGTTTATAATGCATAAAGAGGTAATTTGTATGATAATAATACAACAAAGGAAGCAGGAGGAAAAGAGGTATCTTGAAGCAAAGTTCTTATATACTATTTGAGATTAAGTTAGTATTAATCTAAAGTAGATTATTTCAAGTTATGATGTTAATTGTAACACCCAGGGAACACAACTGTTCAGAGAAATGTTCATCAACTGATGAATGGACACACAAAATATGGTAAATCCATACAAAAGAATATTATTTGGCAATAAAAAGGAATGATACATGCAACAACATGGATGAATCTCAAAAACGTTATGCTAAGTGAAAGGAGCCAGTCATAAAGACCAATATATTATATGATCTCACTTATATAAAATGTCTAGACTAGGCAGATCTACAGATAGAGACAAACTGTATTAGTGGTTTCCTAGGGCTGGGGAGAAGGGGAGTACTGGAAGAGACTGCTAATGAGTATTAACCTTCTTTGGTGGGGGTGGGGCTGAAAATGTTCTAAAATTGATCGTGGTGATGGTTGTACAGTTCCATGAATATACTACAAACCACGAAACAGTACCCTTTAAAAAGGTTAATTTTATGGTATGTGAAGTATATCTCAATAAAGCCGTAACAAAAAAATGGAAGCATTAACAGAATGTCTGTGTGCTAATGAGAAGGATCTTGTAGAGAGAGTGGAACACTGGTGAAGTGATGTCCTTAAGCAGGTAAGAAAGAATGAGATCTAGTGCTGAAAAAAAGGGACTAGATTTTGATGACAGCAGGAATGGAGATACGAACAGAACAAGGCAGAGTTTATGAGTACAGATGCTGTGCGGTAGTTGGATGTCGTGGTGGGAATCTGTAGATGTTTTCTTCTGATGGTTTCAATTTTTTAGTCAAGTAGGAAGCCTGAACATGAAGATGGGAGTGGAAGTGCTGGAGATTTGAATAGTCACCTAAGAGGGTAGGAGAGTAAATGGCCCAGGGAAATGCAGTGGAGCAGGCACAGTCGAATTTCAGCAGGGCTGGGGTTATCTCTGGTAAGTATGCTGAAGTGCCAGAGGGCAAGGAAAGTGAGGATGTATGCGAGGGAAGGATTATAATGAACGGCCATGGAATCTAAACTGATTAAAGGAGGGACATGGGAGCATGGGGGAAGTGAAGGACAGTGAAAACACTCGGTCCCAGTGGGTTGAAGGACTGTTGGAGTTGGGGTACTAGAGTGAGCTAGGACAGAAGGCTGGATAGCAGAAAGCCTGAAACTGAGATTATGGAGACAAGACTATTAGAGTGGATGGTGGAGTTGAAAGGCAGGATCTTTGGAGAAGAGCAGATCACAGAACTGAGAGATGAGAACACTGGAAAGATCATCTGTAAGGATATTAAAATCAGTAAGAATTAGGACTGGAGCAGTGTGAACACAGAGGGATAGCTGATAGTATAGTCTGATGATTTGAGATTTAAAACATGGGGGTTGATATTTACATAATTTCAAAGTATCTTGTCACAAATCACTCATTAATTACAGAGGAAAAAAGAGCAACTACAGTGAAGAAACCTGGCAGACACCACCTTAAACAAGTGGTCAGAGTGAAAAAAACCAGTACTGGGACAAAATGACATCATTCAATCAATACCACTGACATTATCATTCGATACCATGAAGATACAACATCTCTTCTGTGGTATTCGTGCCAGAATTACATAATTTTATTATAATCACAACAAAACTTCAGACAAACCCATATTCTATAAAATAACTGAGCAAGAATCTTTAAAAGTATCAAGGTCATGAAAGACAAAGAAAGACTAAAGAACTGTTTCAGACTGGAGGAGCCTAAGGAGACAGGAGGACTAAATGTAATGCGGGATCCTTAACTGGATCCTAGAAGAGAAAAACATTAGTGGAAAAAAATGATGAGATCTGAATAAGTTCTGTACTTTTGTTAATAGCATTGTACCAATATTAATTTTCTTTTTTAATAAAAAGATGACCGGTAAGGGGATCTCACCCTTGGCTTGGTGTTGTCAGTACCACACTCTCCTGAGTGAGCCACGGGCTGGCCCCCAATGTTAATTTTCTAATTTTCATACTTAAACTGCAGTTATATAATTTCTTAACATTTGGGGAATCTGAGTGACGGATATGTGGGAATTCTTTGTATAATTTTTACAACTTTTTTAAAGTCTGAACTTATTCTAAAATAAAAAAGCTTAAAAATTCTAAAAACAAACAAAACGGATGTTTAAGAAGGAAGGTGAGAAAATGGCTAGAAAGGGCAATTAGGAGAAGAATACCTACCCCTACCTTCCAGCCTCCTGATAAGAGGGGTAAGAAGGGGGTGCTGGGGGAGCAGTGTCCATGGGAAAGCCAGATTGCCATTCAAGCAGTGGTTCCTGAAGAGCACAAACAGCTCCACACAACAAAGAATTGTACAACATCCCGTTCAACTTTAGAACGTCCCACCAGACAATCATGTAGGCAAGAAACCTGTTTGTTCTTTATTCATTCAACAAACATTTATTGAGAGAGCCTACTATGTGCCAAGCACTGTTTTAGGTAATAGGGATACATTGGGGAACAAAAAAAGAAAAATCTCTGCCCTTTGGGGGCTTACAATTGAGTGGGAGACTCAGACAATAAACAACGCACATAATAAAAAGGTAAATTATATATCTTGTAAGAAGGTAAAGAGTACTATGGAAAAAATAAAGCAGGGTAAGTGCTAGGAGAGAGTAGCAATTTTAAATAGGATGGTCAGGGTAGTCCTCACTGAGAAAGTCACATCTGAGTAGAGTTCTGAAGGAAGTGGGGGCATGAGCCTCATGCATATTTAGGGGAAGAGCATTCTAGGTACAGGGAATGGCCCAGTACAAACCCCGCAAGGTGGAAGTGTGCCTAATGTGTTCAAGTAACATTAAGGAGGCTGGTATGTGCAGAATAGAGTGAGCAAGCAAGGAGAGTAGTAGGAGGTAAGGTCAGAGAAACTAGGGAGGACCAGATCATAGATTTTAATACAGAGTACCTCAAAAAGTTTGTGGAAATACAAATCTTTCCATGAAATTTTTGAAGTACCCTCGTATATACTGACTTTTCTATAAATTCAACAGCCACACAAATTGAGGGAAGATTGCACATTGTTTTGTTTAGAACTTTATAAAGAATTGTTCATCATTTAGGAAAACTGCATCGTCCTACCTGTGGCTACTGAGTCACCAATCAACACACATGTCACTGTCACATTCACAGGTGCAAGTATCCTTATGTGCAAGACCACTTATTTCACTATGTTTTCTAGTGGAGTCATGTCTCAGTTTTTACATATTGAAATACGTATTGTTTTATTATAAATTACTTTTCCTTTACTTCTCCCTTGTATTACGATTAGGGCATTATATTGGTTTTCAGGAAATTATGTGTGTAGATAGGTTCTATTTTCTATGCACTTCATTTTAAAATAGTGAAGGGATCATTTAAAAATATACATTATAAAAATGAAGTGTTGGGTCCAATAGACATGGTAAGAAAATGAAGGAAGTATTCAGAAGCCAGGATGAGAATGGAGGGGATTTTACTGATGACTGAAGGTGAGTTCCAGAAGTCCTGATTGAAGGATTTCAGGATGGGGACAGAAAAGAGCATGTCCAGGGAGGTAAGGGGGTGTAACCAGGAGATCTCTGGGATTCTTGTAGTGACTAACTTTATACAGGATAAAGGGCCATTAAAAAGTGGTTTTCATCCAAACTGGACATAAAAAAAAAAAGTGATTTTCAATCTAATTTACTCTCCACCCTAGGTGTCTCTACCTGTTTAATAAAGTAGGCTGGGGAACAAAGAGGGTTCTCTTAATGAGACCAGAAACGGCCCAAGGCCAGGTCCTAGTTTTTACCCACAGAACAGTTCCAAGTCCCAGGCTAAGCTCATTGCTATAAACAATGCACCTGTAGCCTATTTAGGGATGGGAAAGATGAAAAATAGAAAAGATGAAAAATAATAACAAAGAAAGACAAAACATTCAGAAAGAAGATCCAACGGGGGCAGGGTCAGAAACGGGGAGAAAACAAAGACAGAGACCAAGAGAGACAATATTCTTTTCAATCACGATAGTCATTATTTATTGAAAATTTTCTAGGGGCCTAGCGCTGGGCAAAGTGACGCATACGCATTGTCTCAGGTAGAGATTATTAGACCCCCATTTAACAGATGAGAAAACTGAGACCCAGATGGGTGAAGTAAAAGGCTCTAGGTCTCATAGCTAGTTTTAATTGGTTGGGTCAGGATTCAGCCTCCTAGGTCCAGGCTATCTCAGAGAGGGAGACAGAAAGAGACAGAGACGGGGGGTGCGGAGAAGGAGACAGACAAGGGCGCGGACGATCACGTGAGCGGCAGACCTGCCCAGAATGGTTTCCCTAGAGACTGGGGATCGGGGCCCGCGGAGGGCGGGCACGGGCGGTGGGCTCCGCAGGGTACTCACCTGCTTGTCGTCTGGGGGCCGCAGGAGCACTCGCCCTCCCTTTGCTACCCGCACGATCCTCCGCAACCCGCGGACCTAGGGTTGAGAGGTCGCCCAGGTAAAAGCTCGCCCAGGCCCCACCCCTCATGCGCTCGGGCCCGGCCTCTTCCCCCGCTACTCACTCCCGGCTACTCACTCTACGGCTTCTCACCGGACACCTCCAGCCGTCTGCGCCGCCGCGCGCACAGATGCCGGGGGCTCGCAGCAGAACCTTGCGAATTCACCGGACCTTTCCCTCCCGCCGGCTGCAGTGCGAGCGGGGTCACAGGCCTCCGCTGCTACCGACGGCTCTCCGGATCCCATTGGAGGAGTGCCCCCATTCTTCCCTGGGATTGGCTGGAGATGGAAACCCTTTATTTTTATCCCCAAGGCGGGGATCCAAGCGGAAGAAAACTCCGCCCCCCCCGGGGGTCTTTGATTGGTTTACGAGCCAAGCCCACCCTTTAATGGCATTCGCCAGGAAAGGAGCACTCGTCATTGCCCTTTGCAGGCCTCCTCGACAAGGCTTCGGGAGTTAGTTGGACACACACAGGCGCGAAGCGCGGAGCCAGGCCGGGTGCGAGTCACTGAACAATTGGAGATCCCGGGCTTCTTGACGTCTTACTCTTCGTCAGCCACCTTGCACTTACACTACTCTGCTAAGGCACGTGACTCTGCCCCCAGTTTCCCATGGTTCCACCCCCACCTGCACAGATTTCTGAGCCGGGTTTTTCTCGCTCAAAGTGAGCGGAGTTCCTAATTCCACCCATGGAATGGTTATGGGGAAATGGCGCGCCACCCACCAGCACCTGCTACTTACGGAGACATTGGTCAAGTGACGACCTTGCTCGGAGCCTCAATTTAGCCATCTGTGAGATGGGAAGATAATTAAAATTTTTTTCTTACAATGATCTTCTGAGGATTAAACGAGAGAACATAATTGCCTAGAGCATAAATAATTAAGGTCTCCCCTCCCAATTCTTTCCTTTCCCAAGGAAAAGGAAACTATGGGAGGGAATTATGGCCCAGAGAGGCAAACTGGCTTGAAGTCACACAGCAATAAGACCCAGAATAAAACCCAGGTTTGTGTCTTCCAAAGGAAAGTTGTTTAAAGAAGGAAGTAGACACTGGAAGGACCCTCTGATTAGCAGGGTTTCTTGATTTGGGTTCCACAGACCTCCAATCGAATCTGGAGACAGGGCTTGGGAGGTGGCCCATGAATTTGGATGGGAACAAATTTACATCTTTATTTTCCCTTTCTTCTAACTGAAATTCGGCATTTTTCCAATAAAGACTGTAATTAACTATAGCAGTAATAGTAGTATTGGTGACTGTCACCAATAGAAATCACAGACTTTCATATCAACTTATATATGTTGCAGATCTCTCGAAATATATAATCCCATCACTATTTTAAAATCGTGATAGTCATAGTCATCACACCCTCCATTAGGTGTTATGACTTAATGGATTAATGGGAGCACATATATTACTATAGCATATATTCGCTGTTTCCATATTTTAATAACTATATTTCAATATAATCAATTTCCTTTGTAATTCTAGGTATTTTATTTTATTTTATGCATTTAAAAGATTTTTATTTTTTCTAAGTAAAGATCCATAGGCTTCACTAAATCACCAAAGGGGTCTGTGGCACAGAAAATATTAAGAGTATTTGTCTTCAACTCTGGACTCCAGGAGGACAAAGACTTGGTCTGTCTCATTTCCTTGCTGTATCCCTATCACCCAAGTCAGTATTGGGTACACCATAGGTGCTCAGTGACTGTTTACTGAATGAGTAATAGGATTCCTCCCCAACCATACTCTATACCACCAATTGAGGGAGCCAGTGCTGGCCCTTTTGGTCACCTAAGATGGAGAGACATTCCCGAACCTTATTTTGTCCCTGCCTATCTGATTCTGCTCACAGAAGTGGGTGGTACTTTAAAGGTCTGGCCCCAGGAGATCCCAGGAACCTCACACCCAGGAGCAGGGCCTTCCGCTGCAGAGGAATGGGGTAAGCTGCAAAGGATTCAAAGACAAGTAGTATCACCATGGGGACAGACCCTGGGGCACATTGGGTCCATGACTTCTCATCTTCCTCCTGGTTTCTGTTTAAGGTCCCAGCAAATGGGGCCCATCTTCTGTGGTCTTCAGTGAAGACTATGTTTTGGAGCTAGATGTTACCTTAAAGACCTTCTAGAACAACCCTCCCTTTTGGAGGCCCAGACTGAAGAGTCAGGGGACAGGGAACAAGATGTCACTCTGGGCAAAGAACATTCTCTCCTCCCATGCTGCCTCAGCCCAGGACACGAGCACATTGGCCAATTATATTTGAATCTCATAATTGGCTCCTAAAAGTGTCCCTGAAGTTCAGAGACCCTCTCTGACAGGATGGGTAAAGAGGAGTCTCAAATACCAGGATAGGGGGCTGGGGTTTTGACTGGGTGGACTAAGAGGAATCAGGGAAGAGCGTGATGAAGGCCAGACTTCAGAGACCTGCTTCAAGGCTAAACTCCATCTTGGAATCTTAGGCAGGTTGCTTCTCCTGGACTGATCCCCTAGCACAGTTAGGCAAAGTTTGTAGATGGGAAAACCAAGGCGCTCTAGGGAGGATGTGGGAGTGATGGAGTTTGGATGTATTATCCTCCCAGAACTCATGTGGAAAGCTGATCCCCAATGTGGCAGTGTTGGAAGCTGTTTGAGTCATGGGGGCGGATCCCTCATGAATGGTTTAATGCTCTCCCTGGGGGTTGGGTGTAGTGAGCGAGAGCTGGTTGTTTAAAAGACCCTGGCATTTCCCCTTCTCTTTCTTGCTTCCTCTCATCATGTGACCTGCTTGTCCCTGCTGGCTGCTTGCCGCTTTCTGCCATGAGTAGAAGCAGCCTGAGGCCCGCCCCAGATGCAGCTATCCCAGAATCGTAAGCAAATAAACCTCTGTTCTTTATAAACTACCCAGTCTCAGGTGTTCTGTTATGGCAACACAAAACGGAGTAATACAGGGAGTAACGTTGTGAGGTAGGGCAGATTGAAGCAAGAGTAGCCAGGCTGCTATCTCTCAGAGTGGCTGGAATCCTTCTGTCAGGCTGACCTCTTCCTGCCCCACTCCAGGGCCTTTGTCTCTGCTGCCAACCCTCCCCCCCTCCACCCCCCATGATCGTTGGGACTAGATCCAGATACTGCACGTAAATGTCTCTTTCCTCTGCATAAGGTGCCTTGACTTAGGATCCTGCACTCTTCAGCTCTGGCCCTGCTATTGCATTACCTTGGGCTAGATGTTTCCCTTTCTGAGCCTCAGTTCTCTCTATCCACCTCTGACAGTGCGATTCAAGGTCAGAGCCTGTGGCATCAAAATCTCCATCTTCTCCCCAAAATATTTATCAGAATCATGGAGAGTTACGTCCAAAATCTGGCATTCCAACCATTTCACAGAAAAGGCCCAGAGAGGGAAGGAGCCTTGCCAAAGGTCCCACAGCAACCTCACAGTCATTCCCACTCTGTTCAATCCCTCTCCTCCCATACCTAAAGCCTGTCCATTCCAGCATCTTAAAACTCTCATAGAATAAATTTCTCATGTGGAAGACTTCCAATTAACTTATGTAGATAGTCCCCTCTGAAGGAAATGGAGCATAACTCCCCACTCCTTAAGCATGGGCTGCACTTAGTGGCTTCCTTATAAAGAGGACGCCATAGAAAAGGGGGAAAAGGAGTAACTTTAGAGTGGAGAAATCTGACAGACACTACCTCAGCCGAGTGATCAAAGATAACATCAACAACGATAAGTCATATTGATAGTATGGATGTAATAAGAATGACATTTTACCTCTGTGGTCTTCCCCCCCCCATACCCATAACCCCGGTTTAATCATGAGAAAAACATCAGTCAAATCCTAATTTTACATTCTACAAAATACCCTACCAGTACCCCTCAAATGATGACTCCAGGTCATTTTCAAAAACAAGTTAAGTCTGAATAAGTGTCCCTACCAAGAGGAGCCTAAGGACATGTGACAACTAAATGTAGTGTGGTATTCTGGATGGGATCTTGGAGCAGACAAAGGACATTAGGTTAAAACAAAGGAAATCTGAATAAAGTACAGGCTTTAGTTAATAATATGTACTGATATTGGTTCATTAATTGTGACAAATGTATCACACTGATGTAAAATGTCAATAATAAAGAAAACTGGCTGTGGGGTGTATGGAATTTCTCTATTATCTTAATAATTTTGTAAATCTAAAACTGTTCTGAAATTAAATGTTTATTAAAAACAAAACAAACAAACAAAAAACCCTCCTGTATCTGCCATCATGCCACCCTGGCCTGAAGTATACCGTCAACTTCCTCACTGCTTTCCCTCCCTCCAATCCGTTTTCCTAGCAGCCAGCAGAGGGCATTCTCTAAAACGCAAATTTGACCAAATCTGAAGGCTTCCAGCAAAATAAAGGCGTTGGATAGAACGGGAGTTATATTATAAAAGACCGACCCAGACATCTGTATAAAAGTTATCATTATGTTCCAGAACGAATCTGGGAAATATTTCTGGTGTCCGTTAAAATAAAGTTATTGTACCCCAAATTTAATACAACTCAGCCTTTTCAAGTTCTCCCAGATAAAGCCTGCCTTTCAAATGCCCAACTCCCGATCTCCCTTTGCCTTCGCATGGCTACATAGTAATTTCCCTTTGTTTTTCCTTTATCTCTATGCAAACTCCTCGGCCTGAGCTATCTTTCCCTGCCTTCTCTCCCAGGCTCAGTTCCAGGGACCCTGCCCCCTCCCAAAGGACAAAAGAGCGCTTTTCCATGATCGGGATGTGATGTCGGATCGATGTCGTTTTTCTCGTACTACATGCGAACGAGAAAAATGGATTCCTCTGGCTCCGCCACACCCAGCTCACACTAGGCCCAAGGAAAGGTTTGACGCACTACAAATAAAAAGATGAATCACTGAATAAAAGGATGTTCTCGGGCGCCGGGAGCCTCTGTGCGCGTGCGCCAGAAGGGAAGGTGGGACGCTCTCTGGTACCTGGCTGGGTCCATTGCTGCCGCGAGTGGGAGGGGCTTCCTCAGCCTCGCCCTGTCATTGGCCGGGACGGCCCGCATTGAGCTGACGCAACACCTCTGCGGCCCAGCCGAACTCGCCCCCAGCCAGTCGCATCCCCGCAGCTACCATCTTGCAGGCCGCTGCACAGCCTAGCTGGGCTTCGTTCGTGTCTGTGGGGAGAATGGCCGCTGGGGACGGCACACCGAGCGGGACAAAAGACTCGAAGTGGCACTTTGAATTTGCTCAGAACTTTATTAGGATTACCAGGGTTCACAGGGAAAGAGGCGGGGCTTCTGGGGGAGGGGGACAGGAATACCGCAATGGCGAATTGGCCTTGCATAGACACCGAGGCGGGCTAGCGGGCACGGCGGGAAAAGGAGAGGGTTGGAGGGAGAGGAGAGAGACTTGGGAGAACAGGGCGGCAGCAGAGCCTCCAAGGCCACTGCGTGGCTGTGACGAAGGCCACAGCAGCCCTCCCCGCGTCAGGAACAGGGTGTCCACTCCACACAGTATGGGGAGAGGGGCTGGTGCTAACACTAACAAGAAGGGGGATAGAGGGGCCCTGACAAAGGCATCACAATAAACACTTTTAGCAGCACACAGAAACCTGCAGATGAGGAGGACCAAAAGAAGGGGGAATCCCCCTTTGCCTCTCCCCAAAATAAGAACTCTGCAAATACTAAACCATAAAAATAAACTTTTAAACCCGTGTACGAAGTCGGTCACCCCCCAGAAGTGCAATGTGGGGCCGCGCGGCCCTAGCTGAGGGGGAGGGCAAACGGGGGACGGGGACATAGAGAGGCGGCCCCCACAAGGGTAAGATCTTTATCCGGTTTTCCCCCTCTTCCCCAGAGGGGTGGACCAAGCGTTTGGGACATGAAGCACCTCCTCCAAGTCGGAGTCTTCCCAGTCTTCCCCTCCTTCCCAGTTGTCTTCACTTCCTTCCTCCTCGTAGCTTCTTCCTTCCTCCTCATAGTCGGCCACACCGTGCTTGCTCCCTGCGTGGGGAGAGAGAGGCAAGAAAGGGGAAATGGAGGAATGCGGTTAGATGGGCAGGTACCTTTCACTCTAATAGGGAACACAGTCCAAAGCCAAGGTTTTGGGGGGCCTGGGACCACTCGCCAAGCGTCTCTGCTTGGAACAAGCCACCAAATGTGTGTGTATGAATGCCAGCAAGAGAGTGAGGGGGAGTGAGAGGCAGGAAGGCAGGGAGGGCTCCCTGCCTCTGTCCTGTCAAAATTGACAAATCTCTGAAAGTAGCTTTTTCTCTCCCATGTATTTGTCAATGTGGGTATCTTCCTGAGTTCTAACCTCGGCTGAACAAACCTTCTATTCATCCCCAGGCAGCTCCCTCGCTTCTCTCCCCCAGTCTGATCCAAACAGGCCCGAGTCTGTCTTCTTCAGCCCAATTCCCCACCCCCACTCCAGGGCTGGGCAGACAGTTCTGCCTCTCCTTCTTGAAGAGAAGAGATGCCACCAAGTGGGAAAGGAAGAGGACTAACAAGTCCCTCCATTTCCCTACTCTACCTTACCTGAAAATATGTCTAGATTGAGGCTACTCACTCACTCAATGCCTCCTTCCTTGGTGCCCTGGCCCTTCCCTAATGGAAGTTTGCCAGGAACTCCATGGCCAAAAACCCCAGTAGTTGGTCTTCCCACTCCTTCCACCTCCTCCAGGGGCCTGTTTCTCTTCTGTCTGCCTACAGCCAGGCTCAAGCACCTTCTCCTGCCAGTCATCCAGGCCAGACCCAAACCGGGGAGTCACCTTAAATACCGCTGTCTCCCTTAAGCCCCTGCGTGCACCCTTCCTCAGCCTTTCCGAAAATGCATTCTTTGATGAGCAGTAAGAACAATGGCTTCTGTGATCCAAAAGTTTGGGAAATGCTGGGTTAGAACATTTAAAGTGCTAATGTACATGTGACTCTACAAGAAAATATTACTGTATGCAGTATTTTCTCATCATATTTGACCACTGAACCCTTCTGTGAGCAGCAGCTTTCAGAACTGGTGAAGGGTCCTCAGGAGACAATTTTGGAAACTCCGCTTAACACACTATGCACTTTCACCCTTCCAGGTCCTTGTTCATGTGATCCCTTCCACCAGGAATGCTCCATAATGCTCCTCAGTGGGAATGCAGCTTCCAATTCAAACATCACCTACTTTCTCTAGCTTTCCTCTTCCCCACTCTTGAGGTAGAATTAGCTGTTCCCTCCTCTGGGAGGAGGACACTTCTTACTTCACTCTGGGCTCCCCAAACAAGCCTAGGAGTTCCCAGAAAGTCAGGGCTAGGTACAGAGTGTGCTGAATTGCAATGTGTTTACCACTCCCCCCACCCCCCATCTCTGTGTGTGAACCTGTCCTTTTTGGTTTTCCACCCACTCTCTCCTATCTTTGTCTACTCTTATTTGTCTTTTGCTGTTATAACCTATGTACCCATTACCTAGAACTGCATTGTGTTTTTGGTTTTGTTATATTCGAAAGTTAAATGTTCCCTGGTGTTCCCTTGTTTAAAAAAGCTGCACAGAATGCTTTTTCTTTCCTCCATAAGATCAGATAGTGTTCATGCCTTAATACCCTGGCCCTGGCTATATTTTCTTTAAGAGAAAAGAAGGGAAGGAAGACAAGAGAAGGTCTAGCTCACCTTCCCCACTGCTCTCCTCTTCTTCCTCCATTGATTCTTCTGAGATGATCTCTACCTTATCCTCGTAGTCATACTGGTTGGTGCTGTTTTTCTGATCCTTGTCAAGGTCTTGAATGTCATTCTTGTAATATTCAATGTCTCTGTCATCATCATCACTGCCCTCATTGTCACCTTCATTGCCATCATCATCACTGCCTTCATTGTCACCTTCATTGCCATCATTATCTTCATCATCACTGCCTTCATCTCCTTCATTGTCACTGTCACTGCTGTCTTGGTTGTTGCCACTGCTGCCCTGGTTGCCACCTTTGAGGCTCTTGTCACCATCAGCGTTCTCATTGTCATCAGGGTATTCACTGTTGTCGAGATTCTCATTGTCATCGGTGTTCTTGTTATTGTCTTTGAGGTTCTCACTGTTGTCATCAGGGCTCTCGTTGTCATTGGCACTTTCATTGTTGTCAGTGGTCTCATTGTCATCAGCAATCTTGTTGGGGTTCTCACTGTGGGCAGGGCTCTCATAGTCACAGACGTTCTCATTGAAGTCAGTTATCTCATTGTCAGTGGTCTCGAAGTAGTCAGTGGTCTCCATGAAATCAGAGATCTTGATGTCATGAATGGTTTCATTGTCGGTGGTCTCATCAATGTCTGAGATCTCGCTGAAAATATCTTCCACTGCATAATGGTTGTAAGTGTCTTCCATGATCACCACCTCATATTCATGCTTGATTTTCCTGTGGGGAAGCCTGCGGTTGATGGGAGAGGGTGAACCCAATGCAGACACTGAAAGGTGGTAAGTAACTGGGGAGGCAGTATGCTACGAGGGCTCCCAGGGACAAGGCTGGGTGGGGGAGAGTCCCATTTCTCCCCCTATGTAACCTTAGGCCATTTCTGGGCATAATTCCCTACTTGTAAAATATATTGCACCGGATTATCTCAAAGATCCCTTTTGTGTGTGACACTAATCTAGTCTTTGTCCCCAACAAACCACCTCTCAGCCACCAAACCCTTTTCACCTTTCCTTCTCTTCTTGCTTCTTTCTGTTCGACCTGTAGCCCCCTTCTCTCATGTAGTAGCGTAAAGGGTTAACCCACAGGTCATTCTTGATAATCTGTTGAAAGAGAGAGAAGGGAGAACAGAACCATGAGTACGAGCCCCAGACACTACTCCCAATTCCCCAGGTACCCAGGGGTAAGTCTAGCAAGGCCTTCTGTCTGGCAATGTCAGGAGGGGCCCCACCTCAGCAATCCTGTCAGCCTCTGGGAGGCTGTGGTCAGAGAACCAGCTGAAGAAGCTCTGCCTGGTGTCCTGATTCCTGTGCCTGTGGGACTGGGGTTCCTGGCCCCGGTGCCAGCGGATTGGGGTGGAGTGACACACCAGACGGCCTGTGCAGGGAGAGGAACTTATAAAAAGGGGAACAGACAAGGATACTTGAGAGGGCATGGATTTATCCTGGAACTGCCTCTTACCCGAGCGGTTACGTTGGAACTCCTTAACGATCACCATGTTTGTAAAGTAGGGGTTTGTCTGGAAGTACAGCTTCATTTTGTAGCCCATGGAGATATGTCTGAGATCCTGTACCTGCTCAGTGTGGGGGTAATGGTGGAATCTGTCCCCTCCACACCACGGCCCCTCCCACTTACCCCCCCTCACCTCCAAGGACCAGATTCCTCGCCTGGTCCTACTTAAAAATGTTTCTTTGGCCTGACCTGCAGGTTGGTCAAGTAGCGGAAAATGTCTTCATCACGTTGGTTGATCAAGATTGAAATTCTGGGGTGGTTGAGGAACTGATGAGTGGAGCAGTTTAGGTCAAGGATTGACTGTTCAATGAGAGGGGAGGGAGGTAGGGAAGGTCAGACAGGGCAGAGCACAAAGAGAGGCTGGAGAAGGATTCCTTCTATGTTCATGTGATGTGTATGGAGCAAGTGGGTCATGAGGTATGACCTGTACTTTTATTTCCATGATACCCTCTATGTAGTGAGAACCTGTTTATGCAGTGTTAAACCTCTGCATTAAGTACCCTTGCCACAGTTTGTATTTGCTGTGTGTCTGGGTGCTGAGGGTCTACGTCCATATGACGTTTGTCTCTGGGTGCTGAAGGCCTGTGTTCACAAAATGCTGTGTTTGGGGGATGAAGGCCTGTGTCCGGGTGATGCTATATCTGGTTGCTGAGGACCTGTGGCCACACGACCCTGTATGTGTGGGTGTTGAGGGTTTGTGTACACATGTTGTGTGAAAGGCTTTGAGGGTTTGTGTCCAAGTGATACTGTGTGTCTTTGTGCTGAAGACCTGTGATACTTGGTAGAAGGGTGTCAAGGGTCTGTATCCATGTAATTGTTAGGATGTTAAACCCATGTGTTCCTTACATGTTACATGTATGTATGTGTCCCCAGAGATAAGCTTAACAATAACCAATAATGAATGGTATTCTTCCTACTCTCCCTTTTCCTTTATTTAACTCCTTCATCTTTATACCTAGGTATTTCCTCTCCTGACCCTTCAGTGGCTCCAGCCCCTCTCTAGCCCCCTTCCCTTCAATGCAGGGCACTCCAGCCAGGATTGGGGTCTTCTAGTGTCTAAAGCAGAGTCCTAGGCTTGTAGAGCACTGTGTGGCTTAGGCACCCTTTCTGGGCAGTTTCTCTGCTGTGTGCTCTTCCCCTCCCTCTTCACTGACTGAGTCAGATCACCTTGTGTATGCCTCTCCCCTCTTCATTTCACCATCTCTGGTCCAATTTCTCTGCTGTGTGCCCCTCTAAGACCCTCCCCCTCTCACAGTCTGTAATCCATTTTTTTATGCTATGCTCCTCCTCTCCCTCTTTCCCATCTGTGGTCCAGTTTTTATGCTGTGTGCCCCCCTCCACCCTTTATCAACTCCAATCCAGCTTCTCTGCTGTTTTGCCCTCCTCTTGCCATCCTTTGTCCACCCAATCTAGTCAGTTTTCCGATAGAGGACCCACCTCCATCCCTAGCCCTCACCCACACATTTTCACCCTTTCTGTCCTTCCCCCACCACCCCCTTTCTGTCATGGGCTTCTGGCCCATGAGTGTCGATGAGAAGGATACTGCTTTGACCCAGAAGCCTGGGATATGCTGGATGATAAGGTCTCTGCGCTCCAGGAAGGGTCTTCGCATCTGGATGAACTTGCGCTTGAGACGGAGGAAGGCCTTGTCTGCCTTGATGTTCACCACCTCCAGGTCCAGTTGAATGCTCTCCAGTGCCTGCAGGATGCTCTCCATCCCCTCGACATTTCTCTCTGTGCTTCCCTTCTTTGCCTTCCTCTGCTTCCTCCTCCTCCTCCTCCTCCTCCTCCTGCTGCTCCTCACAGCTTCTTTCTCATCCTCATCCTCATCTTCCACTATGATGACAGCCTCTTCCTTCCTCTTTGGGCCCACTAACCTCTGGGACCCCCACCCCTCTGCGCTACAGGTTTCTAGGGCCTTCTCTCCAGCAAGGCTGCTGGGCTCAATAACCTGAAAGTCAATTTCCAGGCTTCCCCCAGAGGCCTCGGAAGGGGGGAATGTTTCCAGGCTCCCTGTGGGAGGGGGTGCCTCCCCGTACCCTGACTCGACTGCAGGCTCCCAGCCGGGACCCCCAGCGCCCAGGGTGAAGTACGCGCGGATCCCTCCCTCTTCGAGAATAACATAGGGCGGCGGCGGGGGCAGCGCGGGGTCCAGTCCCACCCCTCTCATGTCAGCCAGCACCTGTGCCGCCTCGGTTTCCTCCCGGAGCCTTGGGCGCTGCTGGGGTGGAGGCAGGGGCAGTCGCCAGAGCGGTGGGGGGGGCGGGGGCAGCGGCGGCGGGTTCCGCTGAGGGGACTGGGCGCTGCTCAGGCGGCGGGTCTTGGACGGAGGCCCCTCATCTGGGCGGTCCATGGTGACCGCGTTCACACAGCTCAGGAGATCGCACTCGCCCCTTTGCTCTCAGCCGCGTCGTCGCAGCCGGTCACAACCGAAGCAGAGCCGCCGCAGCTCACGCGACCAGCTCGGCTCGCTCCCTAGCTCTGGCGTTCCCTCCCACAGCGCATGCCCTGCTCCCTCCGCGCCAATCGCCGATGCCCCGCCCACTCCTTGACGCAAGGGGCCCACTCTGCCTTGCCATTGGCTGCTGGCTGCCGCGGCGGCGCTCGCGCTCCATCGACCCCTGCCCGTTTTCACGCAATCCGCTTGCCAACACCACACATCATCGCTTTCCGATTGGCTCCCCTCGGACCAGCCAATCATAAGGCTGATTCCCTCAGCGACGAGCGGGAACCTGCAGGGCGATTGGCTGAGAGGAAAGCTGCGAGAAGAAGCCCCTCTCCCATATCCTGCCACGGTTTTATCTAATGAGAAAAGTACCAGGGGTTCTGAAGCCCAAAAATCAAGACGAAAAAACGAGTGCCGGCGCTGAGCGGGATGTGCTCAAATAAGATGGAGAGAGCCTCGCTATCGTTCCCTTCGCCCCCTCCCCTCAGCAACTACGCACTTCTCGTATCTGCCCCTCCCCCCACCCCCCGCCTCTGCCACCGGGGTAGCTCTGCTGTAGCCCCTTAGGGCTCGGGCTGCCCCATGGGCGCCTGCAATTTGGGCACCCAGGACTTTTGGTTTAGGGGCCGGGTTTTGACGTGGCGTTTCCCGTCTCTGCAAAATGGCTTTAGAAATAATTACACATAACAAAAGTAACTTCCTCTGCGTCATAAAAATGATTGTGATTCACTTCAGGTGCTAGATTTTTCTAGAGCTTTCTATGTCTTCATCTACTAAACATTTCTCCTTTCCCTCCTTTCTTTTCCCTTTCCCTAGCGTATGCTGTTGTTAATCCTATTTAAAGGGTTTTTTGTTTTTTGACCAGAGATGGATGGTCTTTTCTGAGGCGTGATGGTGGAGTTCTGGCTTTGGTTTTGGGGTTCACATCACTGGTGTGCCCCTCACTTGGTAACCCTCACCGAGGCACTGCCCCTCTCTGAGCTTCAGTTTCCTCCCTCTAAATTAGGCGTCCCTGAAGAGAAGTGTAGGTAACTGCCCATTGTATCCTTGTTGTGGTAGCAGAGAATTGGAGGCAACCTAGGGATCCATCACCAAGGGAATGGATAAGAAAAATGTGATACATGTTTAAGATGGACCACTAGAATGAATCAATCTATGTACAGCAACATGCCTGGAGCTCTCAAAAACAGAATGTTGAGTGAAAAAAGAAACAGAACAAGATTTATAGTACAATACTGTTTATGTAAATTAAAACACACAATACCACATATTTTTCACAGATACACATATATGTAAATAAACACATGAACGGTGAATTGGAAGGACACACATTAAATACACGAGAGTGGGTGCCTATGGGGGGAGGGGAGGATGGGATCAGGGATGGGTGATGAAGGGGACAAAACTAATTCAAATAAAGAATAAAAGAGCTTCTCATGGGCCAATGATTATATACTGTGCCAAGAACTGAGGCATACGGTCAACTCAATTCTGTGCACCTGAGAGAATAAATAAATAAATAAAGAGTAAATTAATTGAGTGCCCAGGGAGCAGGCTGGCTGGGTAGATTCCCAGGCTTGGGTTTTTTCCCCCCTGTGACATCCCAACCTCTCAATTTAGTCAAAGCTGACCGAAGTCCCAGCTGTATACAGTGGACCTGTAGGAAGGGCTCCCATCCCAGACTGAGCAATCCCTCCAGAAGCCATTATTTTGTGGGGGGCATTTCCTAACCCCATTGGATCCCCCCATATTTGATCCCCAATTCCCAGTCCCCATTCTCAATGGTGGTCCAATTTCAGAAATACCTTGTTCGAGTTTGGGTGAGGAGACGAGAGATGGGCTGGGAATGGCACCTGGGGCTCCAGGCTTTGGGAGATGGGGTTCTCAAGTACCCTGCTTCCCCTTCTCTCCCTGCCCTGTGCTCAGAGCCTGGGTCAAGGCAGGATGAGCTTCTGAGATGGAAGTCTACCCTCCTGCTGCATACATTTGTACAGTTTCCAACTTCCATCTTCTGACCACTCTACTGCTTGCGGCATGCGCATACTCTAGTTTGTCTCCTCTCAGCTAGGTGTGTGTGTGTTGTATATGTCTTCACATGCATTTGCTCACATGTGTGCAACACGCAAGTTTTCCTCAGGGTTGTCTGCCCAGAGAATCACAGAGACACACACTGTCTCACTCAATCATACCTCCCCACATGTAGTCATGCAGACAAGACACACACACACACAGACACACACACACACGGACACACACAGTCAGAAAGAGAAAACATCCAATATAGCATTGTTCATTTCAGTTTTTCCATTTACAAAATCCAATGGTGAATCCAGGCAGTTAGAAAAAAGAAATGGAGGAAAACCCTCCTGAATGTACCCTATCTACCCCCATCCCCTTGGTCTTCCCGCCCCACCCCCTTGGAAAGGCACCCCCATCACTATCACTGAGAGAACAGAACCCCTCCTCCCCCCACTCCCAGCCTCTCAGCCACTCTGGCCTGCCTTTCCAGGGCCACTCCACAGCCAGGCTCATTAATGTCTCTCCTGTCTAGAGTGCCTTCCCCATTCCTTTTGGGTCAAGGCTTCCCTAGTTCTGGGGCTGACTTGGGGTAGGGAGGGAGCTTAGGACAGGGACTTCTATAGGGAAAGGAAAGAGGAGTGGATAAATACAGATCTCCACCCTCCCTCCAGAAAATGAGAGGGGGACAGAGAGCCTGGGCAAGATGAGGCAAAGGAGTTCCATCTTGGCTTGCCAATCCACAAAACTGGCTTTGAAGTAAGCCCAGAGTGGACTCTGCCCAAGGGAGGGAGACTTGGGGTCTCCCACCTGGAGAATCTGGCTACAGTGTGCTGCACTTCGGGTGTAGGTAGGGGGAGAAGGGCTGGTGGGAGGAAGGACATTTGGGGCTGAGGGCCCAGAAAGCCAAGGGCCACCAAGGAGGGGCTTGAGGCCCCTGAGACTTGAGGGGGAAGAAAAGAGGTCAGATAGGAATGGACTCAAGTCCAAAGTGCCTTGGAGTTTGTACAACTATCAGTTAGCAAAGCCCAAAAAGAAATTTCATCTTCAGAAGAGTAGGGTAAACCCAGGAGACAATTCTAGAGTTGAATTCAGCTCTGACCCCAGACTCTGGGGTTCAGCTACTCTAGGGAGTTTGGCTCCCTCCCCATACCTCCCTGGGGGGCTGCTCCTGCCTGTATGGCACCCACATCAGCCCTAGTGAGACTAGAGTGGATTTCCATCCTCGAGAAGAAGAGTTGGGGGCAGGGATCCTGGAGGCAGCACAAGAGAAGGCAGCCAAACTTGGGTCTCTTCAGCTCGAGGATTTAGTTCACATCCTCTTCTTCACCTAGCCTGGGCCTGTCCTGGGAGCCCTTCTCCCTGCCCTCTTGGCTTCTCAAACAGAGGTTCAAGAAACACTTCGGAGGTCTGGACATGGTAGAGAGGGAAAGGAGACTGGGCTTGGGACCAGGGTTAGCCTAAAACAACATTGCACACAACATAGCAATTAAAACATCCCTGCTCCCTGGGGACCCTCCCTCCCCTTTGGTCCCTCTTATCAGCAGCCTTGGATCAGTTTCTCCCTAAACATCCAGGCCTTGCTAAAGGACTTGAAGGGGAGGGTGCAAGGGAGCAGAAGGGGCAATAAGAGCTCTGGAAGTCTATTTTACAGGACAAATTTCCCCCTTCTGGACAATGTCAGAAGGAGAGACATTAAAGTAAGAAAGCCTGCCTCCTCAGTTGTTACTAGAAAAACCTGCGTTTTCAGTTTTGTTTTCTTTTTCTGAATTGTCACTTCTGAGAGAGAAAGAGAGAGAGAGAATGAGATTGTAGAAGTAGAGAAGGAGGCGGTGGAGACGGGCCCCCAAAACTAGAAACGCCTCTTTCCCAGACCCCCACCTGGTCCCCCACCCTGGGGAGGTGTTGACAAAGGTGCCTAGATTATGGGTGGTCAAGGGGCTGGGGCTGGAGCTCAGAAAGGAAGGCTCCTGTGTGGGGCCCCAGCTTTCCTTTGCTGTTTGCCTCATCATGGTGGCCTTGACTTTCTCCCTGCCTGTCTGCCTACCAGCCTGCTTCACATGACACAGTAGGGTTCTCTGGGAGCTGGGGCACCTCCTGTGCCCCAGCAGGGGGCGTGAGTCCTCAGGCACTTCTTGAGGTCCTTGTTGAGCAGGAAGCAGACGATTGGGTTGACGGCAGCCTGGGCGAAACTCATCCAAACAGCAGTGGCCAGGTAGCGGTGGGGCACGGCGCAGGCTTTCACAAACACTCGCCAGTAGCAGGCCACAATGTAGGGTGACCAGAGGAGCAGGAAGAGCAGTGTGATCGCGTAGAACATGCGGCCCAGCTGCTTTTCACCCTTGACCTCGTCCATGCCCAGCAGCCGCCGGCTGGCTGCATGCCCATTCTGCCGGATACCCAGCAGGGTTGGTGGCATGGGCCCGCGGCCAAAGCCAGCGATCCAGTTGGCAGCAGCCTGGCCGGTGGCCCCAGGGCCATGGAATGTCCAGTTCTGGCTGATGGCTGGCACCATCTGCACTGGCTTCATCTTGCGGTGACGATACTCGAAGAGGAGTAGCTTGCCATAGACAGCATGTGTAGCTGCCATGAGCACAGCCAACATAAGCATGAAGCCTAGCGTGTCATTGGCCTTGAAGTAGCGATGCTCAAAGATGCACTGGTCCTCCTCCCGGATAAACTTGTAGGTGCCCACGTCGAAAACGGGTGGGAAGGCCATGGCCACAGACAGGGTCCAGGCCATGCAGATGACAGCTGCGCATGTCCAGAGTGTCATGCGCTTGGCATAGAAGCGGTGGTGGGCGATGGCCATGTAGCGGGTGACGCTGATGCAGAACAGCATGAAGGCCGCATGGAAGCAAAAGAGCACAGCCATAAAGGCCACAATCTTGCAGCTGAGCGCACTGAAGGTCCATGAGGAGCCATGGCGCACAGAAGCCAACACAAAGGGGAAGCAGACGGCAGAGCGTATACCATCGGCCAGGCACAGGTCCAGCAGAAAGTAGTAAGGAGCCTTGTGCAGAGCACGCTCCTTGAGCACCAGCAGGGACAAGATGGCGTTGCCTGCCAGGCTCACGCACATGATCAGTCCCAGCAGCACCAGCTTCACATAAGCCGACGCTGACGGTGGGGATAGTGCGCCGCTCACCTCCTCGGGCTCTCCGGTGGTGTTGGCCATACTGAGGGGGGAGAGGCCACTCCCAACCCTATGGGGTCAGCCAGTCTAGTACTCGATGGGCCCTGGGGGACTCCATCAGTTGTCCTGCTGGGCTGCACCTGCAAATGGGGACAACAGACGCAGGAGACTCAGATGCAGAGAGACAGAGAGATGAGGGCAGGAGAGAGACACACAGAGAAAAACACACATAGACACACAGAGACAGAGTGGGAAAGAACAAAGAGATAGAAAAATGGCAACAAAGATTTAAATGGGTAAAAACTGACACAGTAATGAAGGGGATGAGAAAGAGTGGAGAGAGGAGAGAAAGATAATAAGAGACAGTTGGAAAGGAAAGGTGAGGAAGAAAGAGAAAAGGCAGGGTTAGTGTGTCTACAAACCCACCCCACTTACTCCCCTCCAGTGTCAAGCCTGGCCCCTGGCCCACTCCTGCTGCTACTGTCTCCTTGCTGTGTGAGGATGCTTCATCTCTCTGGGGGTCCTCGGTGACCTGCTTCCTCCACTGGTGGGTTTGTGGGGCAGGGATGTTGGTGTGGCTCTTCTTCCCCTTTATGAAACCCATAGTAAAAAATGCACTTTACATCACAACCCAGTACACATACATGCACGCATACACGGCCCAATCACAAGTTTCACAAACTAGTACTGATCCTATATGTAATGTACCCACTCGTTTCTATTCTATTTCATGTATTTTTTGTTTACTTTTTATAATGCTGGTAGCTGCTCATTAAATAGATTTCTTTATTCATGATCAGGAATGTACTTTAGCATGCTCGAGGAGCAGCAGGAAGACTAGGGTGGCTGGAAAGGTGTGAGTGAGAGAGACAGTGGTGAGGACACAGGTGTCCAGGGCCAGATTGTGTGGGGCTGCAGGCCACGATGAGGACTTTGGTTTCCATTTTGGTGAGGTGGGGAGTATGTGTGAATATAAAAATGTAGGTATGCTTGTGCATATTCAATCATTCATTGAAAAAATATTTATTGAGCATCTACTGTGTGCCAGGCACTATTCCAGGCACTGGGGATACAGCTGTAAACCAGAGAGATAAAGACCCCTGCCCTTGTTATCTAGAAAGACATTCTAGATAACAAAGAAGAGACGTAGGTGAAGTATAGTAGGTCAGATGATGACAAGTTCCTAAGAATAAACATCAAGGAGGGAAAGGGGATAGGAAATGCTAGGGGTGGGAGAGGTGTTGCGGTTTTATATGAGGTGGACAGGGAAGGCTTCACGGAGGAGGTGCCATCTGAGCAAAAACCTGCAGGAGGTGAGGGAGTGAGCCATATGGAATCTGGGGGGAAGAGAAGTCCAGGTGGAGGAAACAGCCAGAGCAAAGGCCCTGAGGTGAGACTATAGATGGCACATTTGAGGAAAAGCAAAGAGGCCATTGTGGGCAGAACAGAGTTAGCAAGGGAAAAGTGGGAGATGAGGGAAGAAGGGTGGTGAGGCCAAATCATGGAGGCCATGGTGAGGACTTTGACTTTTACTCTGAATGAAATAGGAGTCATGGGAGGGTTTTGAGCAGAGGTGAGACATGATATGATTTAGGATTGAACAGAATTCCGCTTGCTGCTGTGGGGAGAACAGATAATGTGAGGCAAAAATGGAAGTAGGGAAACCACTCACGAGGCTGAGAGATAATAGCACCCCAGGCCTCTTTCCCTCCTTTATTTCTTCCTAGAATTTCTCTCTTCTAACACATCATATAATTTACTTTTAAAATATGGTTTATTGTCTACCTCATCGTATTAGATGAAAGCTCCCCGAGGGCAGGGATTATAGACTCACTCTCCTCTAGAAGAGCACCACCTGGCACATGGTGGGCTCTCAGTGAACATATGTCAAATTAATTGATGAGGGACTAACTGGCCTGGTGGGTCAGAGAGGGCTCCCTGGAGGCATCCAGGTAGGATTTGCTGAAAGAGCAGCCTGAGGAGCCCATCTGGCAGTGGGAGGTGCACAGCAAATCTTGGGGGTAAACAGGAAAGCTCCTGGTGTGTGTGGCTGTGGCGGGGAGTGTGGGGGTTGTTAGCCTCATGGCCAGCTTAACATCAACACAGCCAGGTTAAGCAACTTTCCCCCTTTTTCCCCCTCCCCTTTCCCTTTTCTGCTCCAGGAACTGAGCAGCAAAATTCCTCTTCTGGGAAGGGGTAAACATGACCATTATCATCAAAGGAACGTCTTATCTTGTGGGCCGTGGTAGCTGGCTTCATAGCTGGCTTCAGGCTGGAATGCTTTGTGCTGATATAGTAGCGACACTAATTAGAAGCCTATGCCCCAACTGACCAGGTGTTAGCAGACTACAAGGGCTGTGTCTTGTATACCTTGCATACCACTGATTTCGAAATTGCCCATTACTCTGCCAGAATCCTCAAAGGCTTATAACCCCCTGCTTTCCTGTCTTTGGGGGAACTGATCTGGCTCAGTCTCCCCTCCACGTTAGTGGAATAAAGCTTTTTGGCTGAAATAGCACCTGGCTTGGGTCTCTCTCTCTCTCTCTTTTCCTCGTCTTGCCAAGCCTGACAGGGGTGGGATAAGGGAACAGGGAAGATCTCAGAGGGAAGGCAGAATCTGGACATGCTCAGGATTACTGTTGGGGCTGGAGATGGGCTGGGGTCAGGGTCAGGGGAGCTTGAGTGGATGTCTTTCTACCCCTTCCCTCCCAGGAAAAGTCGCCTCTCTGCACTGTTTCCCAGTTCAACCCAACCTGGCCTGCCACATCCACCTTGGGCCAGGCTTTTTTGATGGCTCCCCGAAGTCTCAGAGCCAGTGCCAGTAGGCCACGAGAGGGTGCTAGAGCAGGGGCTGGGGAGAAGTGGGGTTAGTGAGCCCCCTTTCAACCCCTCAAGGCCTGATAGCCCCCTCAGAATGGTGGAACAGTGCACAGCTGTGTGTGTGTGAATGTGCACACACACACTCAGTCTTGAGGGGAGGGGAGGCAGGGGGAAAGGGACAGAGACAGAGAAAGAATGAATGTAAGGGAGAATCAGAGAGACATACAGGGGATGACAGAGAAGGAGAGAGGTGTGTGTGTGAGAGATAGACAGATGGAGACATAGGAGGGAGAAAGAGAGAGCGTGCGCACGAGAGAAACCAACAGAGAAAGGGGAGAGAGCCTTACACACAGAGTGGAAGAGATAGAAAGAAACAGGAAGGACTGGCCAGTTAACTCAGTTGGTTAGAGTGCAGTGTTACAACACCAAGGTCAAGGGTTCGGATCCCCATACTGGCCAGCTATCCTCCCAAAAAAGAAAGAAAGAAAAAAAGAAATAGAGACAGAAAGGAGAGGAAGAGTGAAAATGAGAGTGAGAAAAAAGAGACGGAGACACAGACATGCAGAAAAAGCATGACAGAGAGTAAAATAGAGACAGAGATAGAGAGATGGAGGAGGGAGGAAGGGAGGGACAGGGGGTGGAGAAATAAAGGGATAGCACTAGGAATGAAAGAAAGATACAGAATAATAAGAGAGAGCTGGGGGTGGGGAGTGAGAGACAGAGAGGGGAGCTGGGGAAAGACAGAGGTAGAGAGAGACAGAAATAAAGATGGAGATAGGGAGACACAGAGCGACACACCAAGACCCAGAAGGCGGATAATGTGTAGCCCAGAGTTTCAGTGACAACAAAAACTAAAACAATAAAACAAAACGCAAAAAACTACAGCAGCAAGCAAACAAAACCCCGGTGTTGCCAGGAAAGCTGTGGAGAGATTCCGTAAGTGAGGAGAGGACTCCTCTGAGCACAGACTGGCAGCCACAGCCTGGGCCCAGCTGAGGCTAAGGACATGTGCACATGCACAGAACACATGCACACCTGCTGCTGCCCAGACACCTACATGAACCCACACACAGCCTACTGCTATGGAGATGGCAGACAGCAACCAAGTCACACGTGGAGACCATGCATACACACATAGAGAGAGGCAGAGGTATATTTTGCACTCTTCCTCCTTCACACAGGTACACAATATATCCTGCTTAAGCACCAGTGCTTCCTCCTCACCAAAGGCATTACTGCCCTCTAGGGAACATTTTGGAAATTTGTAGGAGCATTTTTGGTGGCCACAATGCTGGAACATACGTAGGGTGTCCTTCTAACATTTAGGGGTCCAGGGCGAGGACATTGGCCATCCAGTGATATGCAGAGAAGTCCCACACAGACAACATATGTCCTGCATCCCCTAGCACTTTGGACTTATAATTAACCGAACCTAGAATCTAACCCTATTTCACAGATAAACGCTTTTTCTCCTGGTTTTGTTTATTTATTTATTTATTATTATTATTATTACTTGGTGGCTGGCCGATATGGGGATCCGAACCCTTGACCTTGGTGTTAAAACACTGTGCTCTAACCAACTGAGCTAACCGGCTAGCCCTCTCCTGGTTTTAATATACCCTGAATTATCCAGGAATGTGGCTGTCATGTAAGTTAAGAGGAGACTGTACTTTGGTTTGTGGTACACTTTCTTTGGAGTCGTTCACTATTTTGGAAAATCTTACCCCCAGTCATTTTCCTACACTTCTGTCTGACTTTCCCCCTTCCCATAAATCCACATTTACTCATTACAAGACTTTACAAGCCTCTAGTTACCTCTTTGGATCTTCTGGGGAGCTTCACACTCAAGTATTTACATATTGAACTACAAATTATTTTCTTATAAATCACTTTCCTTTTATTTCTTATTTGTATTATGGTTAGTAGAATATGGATACTGTATAAAATACTATATGGATTTTCTTTTGAAATTACATGTGCAGAGAGAATACATTATCTGAGAAGTTCCTTTCCAGGTAGTAAAGGGGTGTCACAAAACTTCTGTTACATAAAAGAAGGCGTTGGGTATGGGAGGGCTAAGAATTGCTCATCTACACAGATGCACTTAGACACACATGCACACATGCAATGGCCCACGAAACCACATTTATTACTCCCCTAACACACACAAAGATGAACTCTCAAACACCAACAGAAAGATACACGCGAGAAAACCTACTCAGGTACACAGTCACGTGCACACAGACACATATATACCCATTGACTCGACATACCTGGTTATTCAAATCCTCTCACATATTCAAACTCTCAACACAGATGCGTACACTGTGGCATATCTATATCACTGTTATACCCATTGACACTCAGATTCAAATTCATTTACAAATGCCAGCATGCTCACATGCCCTTGAACCCTGACACATGTACACACACAGACACACACACACACACACACACAGAATTCGCCTCAGACACCTACAGCTATATCTGCATGGAGAAAATAATGAGCAAGTAAAAAACTGCTCACATATACACACACACTCCCACACAAAGAGATCGATTCAAACCCTCTCACAGAGATTAGGCACACTCGCCAACACAGATATGTACATCCTGGACATGTACACACACAGCCATTCACATACACACTCTCACACATGCACAGATGTGTAACAGCTCCAACACACACATACACACACACACGCACACACTTTATCAATGCAAGTACAACCAAACAAAAAGATAAAAATTGTATACAGACACACTCTCTCTCACACAGACACCGACACATAGGCAAATGTGTGTACACATACAAACTTGCTCACACACACACACAGATAAACTTACTGATAACACACATTCTGCAACAGGTATACTCCGCAAGATAAACCCGCTCATGTCTGCAGATCGACTAATTCCTGAATATGTAGGTATAGGTGGAAACACAAGCAGAGCTGCCCAGCTGGTGGGCATCCGCCCCAGCAGAGGGTCACAGGAAGAATGGCTCTTTGGGGCCATGTGAAAAGGAAGGCCATAAATGTTTTTGTCGTTTCCTGTTGAAGCATCCCAGATAGTCTGATGATTACTTTGCTGCTTGTTTATCATCAGTGAGGTTTTTGGTTTGGCCTATACCTACATGTAAAATATTCGCTTTTCTTTTAATTTGATCTTGTTCTTATTTTTCCACAAGTTTTTTTCCCACAACAATAGAAGTTGTATAATTGTATGTATTATGGAATATATAGTATTAGGTGTCCCTAAAGAGAATAGAATTATTTTGTTAATTTCCTTGATTGTTGTTTCTTTATTAAAAAAAAAAAAACTTATTACAGAACATTTCAAACATAAAAAAGTAGAGGGAATACTGTAAGGAACCTCAGTGTACCCGTTGTCCAGATTCACCAATTATCAATTCATAGCCAGCCTTATTTTGCCTATAACTCCGCCCAACTCCCTTCCTTCGCAATATTCTGAAGCATCTCTATTATACCATTTCATCCATAAGTATTTCAGTATCTAAAAGATAAGGACTCTCTTAAAAACACTGCAACAATATAATTTATTATTTCTTGGTTTATTTATTGATCTACTTGTGACTGGCATTTGATACTAAAAACTAGCCAAATCTGGTTCTTGGTGGGATTTCATAATTAATTATTATCTTTTGTTCTTAGGTAAAATTACTTGTCAATAAATGAATAAAGCCTGACAATGGTTTAATTGAATTGATTCATTAAAGGGAAATCTAGGCCTTTATGGCTTTGTTTCAGAGTGTTGCTTTCTTAAGAATGCAGAGAAAAATCAGTTTTCATAAGTCACAGATGTCTGTTGACCCCTTCAATAGAATTGAGCTTTTTTAAGTATCTGGAAGTGCAAATTAAGAAACTAGTATCTTTTATGAGATGGGTTAGAACATTCTTAGATGGAGCTGAACCAGGTAGTGACAGGGTTGCATGATAACCAGTAAAGCTAAGATGCCTCTCCCAGTAGAAAATCACTTTAGCAGTTTGCAGGGAAATTGTCCAAACTATATTTGGGACCAGTGAGGTAGAGAGAATAGGAAAGGGGCCACTTTCAATTATTGCTATTAAGAAACACACTGTCAAAGGACATGGAGATGACACTAACCTAGAAGATTGTAGAATCAAAAGGGTTTTCATTTCATATTGATGCATCTATGGATGCTGACTAACTGTGGTCAGTTTATAGTAGTAGTCAGAAACCCTGAAGAGAAATGCAGGAAGCACCAAAATAAACTAAGGTTGAAATATTCAAAGTGATACGTAAATATTTTGAAATATTGTGGAAACTCTGCATAAGTCTGGACTGATGCTGCTGTTCTGAAAGTTCTGAGATTCGTTCACAGAGGAGC
The DNA here is from genome assembly GCF_000696425.1 of Galeopterus variegatus. Classification (NCBI taxonomy): domain Eukaryota; kingdom Metazoa; phylum Chordata; class Mammalia; order Dermoptera; family Cynocephalidae; genus Galeopterus; species Galeopterus variegatus. The sequence goes on from NW_007727205.1 coordinate 352,188, forward strand.
CTTCACCTAAGTTTGCCTGTAGGTCTGTTTTACACGATAAATGATGCTAGGTGAATTTAATTAAATCCAAGATACTCCCTACCCTGCATTTCAACTTTCTGTGAACAATTGAGATCACTATACCCTTCTTTGCTGTTTTAAACCCAAGTGTGTAGGGCTTTTGTGAAAAATTTGTGAGCTAAAAGAAATATTTCAGCATTTCTTTGTGAGTGATTCTCACTTTTCAGATTTGATGCTTACTGGTTTCAACAAATGGCTTTTTGAGCACATGAATAAAATTATATTGAAAATTTTAAAGACATCCGAAAATATATTGGAGTATACTGACAAGGTTTATGGATTCAAACAAAACTTCAACTTAGAAGTGAGGTCAAGTATGGTTCCCTGGGTGATGTTCACTTGGTGTTACAATTTAAATACTAAAGAAGACATATTAGGATGAGTAGAACAATGTCTGTTTCTACTTAGCGGGAAAGCTTCATCACTTTTTTGAGATACTAAAAATGAAAATTTTCTGTTGGATTAAAATTCATGAACATTTGTTACAAGAAATTTCAACACCATATTTGATTTAAAGAAAGGCATTAGATTTAAGGAAGAATCCTCCCTTTCAAGCACAAAATTCAGACTATGAATTATCCAAATTCTGATTATTGGTGAGAAAGGAGTTTTAGTCAGTAAAAAATATACACTCTTTGACCATTTGCTGCCACCTACTTATGCAAGCAGTTCCCTGTCGATGGTGACTACCAAGAGACAGAAGAGATTGTGTAGCTATTTTGAGGATAAAACCTGGGTCTCTGACTGGCCATGGCAAGAACAGGTGAGTTATAAAAGGGAGGTGGAAAATGGAGGCACGAACAAGCAGTCGTTCCATTTCTTAAGAAAAGTTGGTATGGTGTGAAAGCACCAGCTGTATTCAACACTAGAAACTGCACCTGATGCTTCAGAGAAACCAAAATGGTATCTGATGACCCCAAAGCTCATGTTTTTGAGGTGAGCTTAGTTGACCTGCAGAACCATGCAGCTACGTTTCATACAAGCTCAGGACATTAGGGCAAAACAAACATCAGGTTGTGCCTGAATGACCTCCATGGAATGGGTCTTATCTTCAAAAACATGCCTTCCAAGATTAAGAAGTGGCAGGCCATGATGTCAAAACTACCTACTGTTATTTATTTCATTTGCTTTGTTTGGGTTTTCACCAAGAAACGTGATAACTTGATGTGGAAGATCTATGCTGAGAACCAATAGATTTACCAAATCAAGATTTAAATGACCATAAATAAATCAAATGACCATAAAATAAATCAAGGCAGTCATGATCAAAGGCTCAGAAGAAGTGGGCACAAATTTGGACCACTATGAATTCACACCAGTGAATAAAAAATTTATGTTCTTCTGTGGTTTGAATGTCTCTCCACAAAGTTCACGTGTTGGAAACTTAATCCCCAACGCAACAGTGTTGAGAGCTGAGACCTTTAAGAGGTGATTAGGTCATGAGGGCTCTGCCCTCCTGAATGGATTAATGCCCTCATCTCAGGAGTGGGTTAGTTACTGCAGGATGGGTTCCTGATAAAAGGATGAGTTAAGCCTCCTTCCTCTCTCCTTCTCAGGTGTGCTCTTTTGCCCTTCCACCTTCTGCCGTGGGATGACACAGCAAGAAGGCCCTTGCCAAATACAGGCCGCTCAACTTTGGACTTCCCAGCTTCTAAAACTATAAAAAAAAAAACTCTGTTTTTTTATAAATTACCCAGTCTCAGGTATTCTGTTATAGCAGCACAAAATGTACTAAAACATGTTCCTAGAAGTGAGCTCAAGTGTGTCATGAAACAATTATGAAAAGATTTCATTTGACAGTTGTATATAAATTTAATATTTACTAACTCCCCTAAAACTTTGCATTTTTGTTTTTCTTCTCACAATTGTATAGTATGAAGGTACTTCAAAAAGTTCATGGAGGGCTGGCTGGTTATCTCAGTTGGTTAGAGCATGGTGTTGATAACACCAAAGTCAAGGGTTCAGATCCCTGTATTGGCCAGCTGCCAAAAAAAAAATAGTTAACAGAGAGATTTGCATTATTTTAAAATTCTATTTGCCCACGAACTTTTTGAAGTACTCTCCCCTCATGTAAAGAAAATGTAAGGAATTTCTTCTCACCAAACCCCAGTACCCTTAAATCCTCTCCAGTTTACTCCATTGTGCCATACAAAGATTTTACTTTCTCTGTGTGCCAGGTTGTGTATGCCCTAACACATTCACATTTAGTTACAGTGCATAGAAACCCTAGCTCATACAGCAGTTATGTGCACATGGGCACATGTGTACGTAGAAGTTCAAATTTGTACTCACATCCTGACTTACACCAGCTGACAAGAATAATCAGGTACACACACACACACACACACACACACACACACTTAGATATAACTGCCTTTCTATAGAAATACAAGCCTAGGCAGAAACAGATTCACCATTCACATGGGCACTTGCAGACACACATACATACACCAAATTGCATGGACCTACACACTTTCAGACACAGTCCTGCATGCACAGACATAAGAATTGACATTGAGACATAGATCAAGTCCTGCTCACTCCTACTGATCTAGACCCTCCCCTGCCAACCAACTGGCTCTTAAAACCCACTATTTTATACAAAGCCACTCTCACAAGTCCACCCTAGCACACATACATATACACAGTCAACAGACATGCTCGTGCATATAGGCATATTACTCAAGCTCACAGCTACACATGCAGAGAGGCAAGCAGGCATGTAGAGCAACGCAGACTCATGCATACTCACCCACATAGCCACTGAGGCTTACAAATACAGAGAGATGCAAACCCTCACATGCACACACCCATCCATACCTACACATACACCCATGCAACACAAATACACACATCCAAATACATGGCCTTATAGACACAAACCGTTTACACACACACACACACACACACACACACACACACACACCCCTGCATCATCATATATAAACCTGGATACTAACCTTTTGACATTTACAGACACTTACAAGAGAGATTCACACACACACATTTACATACTGACCACTACAAACCTGTTTACATGGTCAGATAAAACACACTGGCATGCACACACACGTACACACAGATAGAGGCATGCACACATATACAGACATACCAGCAACTCAAGTAATATCCACACTTACACAGACACTACACGACCACAGAAACAGGTGTGTGCACTGGCATACATACACACAGGGTCAAACCCACCTCTCCCGACACATACTTCCTTTCTCACATGCCTGTGGTTTTATATGTACACTGGGACACACAAAAGTACAAACCCACTTTAATGCACAAACACACCCTTGCATACACACAGGATATGCTCGTTCTCTTACATATACACATGGACATGGCTAATGGGGGCAAATATGCACATAGAAACCCTCTTGTCACTTGCAAATGGACACATATTGTTACTTACACACTGGCATGGATAATAATGATAGTAGTAGGTAACACCTCATATGACATGGGGAACTCATTACATGCCAGGCATTGTTCTAAGCGCTTTTATGAACTCATCCAATCCTCTTCCTATGAGATAGCTAGTATTCTTATCCCCACCTCACAGAGAAGGCACTGGGGCTTTGCTGAGGTTAGGTGACTAAATCCACACAGCTAATAAACGGCAGAACTAGGATGCAAACCCAGAGTCCGCTTCCAGAGACGTTGCAGATCCAATTTACTCACATGTAGAATAAGCTCACTTCATACACAAACACAGACACACACCACTCTAGCACAAGCATGTGCACACACAAGCCAGCTCCTATTTACTGACACACTCGGGTACAAATGTCCACACACACCTAGTCACATGCACAGACAAACATGGACATGTTCACAATCACAGACATTCTAGCAGAGATACATATACCCTGGAAAAAATATATACATTCATATACATGCCCACAATCACACACCCTACCAGGACACACACACACACACTATTGAACACACAAAACATCCAGATACACCACTTTACACCATCCAGATAAATCCACACTCACATCTAGATACACCGACATTCTCAGATACATTCTTCACGAAATACAGTCAAATACTCACTATCCAGATACACCCACATGCACACCCCCCAGATTCACTCACATTCACACACTGCACACAGATTTGCCTGTATACTGTCTCTCTCACACACCACCCAGATACTCCCACTCTCTCTCTCTCATACACCATCCAGACAGAACCACGCACATCCTACTTAGATATACCCACACTCTCACATGCCCCAACCCAGATACATCCACATTCTCCCTCTCACACACCATTCAGATACACCCACTTTCACACATATCCCCACCATCGATACACCCACACTCTCTCACACACATCCCATCAAAATATACCCATCCTCATGTACACACACCTCAAATACACCTACTCTCACAGTTACTCCACACAGATACAGCCACACTTATATGAACTCCCAACTCAGTACACCCACCCTTTCAACATACAACACTCCAGATACACTCAAACTGATACTCGCCCCCCAACTCAGAGCCCTAATACCCTGCCTAGGTGCACCTACAATCTCTCTCACACACATGGCATCAAGACACATCCGCAATGAGACCAACACTTTCCATAGGCACTGCAGTTACACACCCCCCACCCAGATACTCACACTCACAATTTCCCAGTCCAAACACATCCACACACACAGACACACGCATCATTCAGATACCCACCTACACAGAATCCAGAGAAGCCACAGTTGCACACAAGTCCTATCCAGATATACACCCACAATTTTCACATTCTCTCTGTCTCTTTCTCAGACACGTGTGCACATACACACCCATGTTCACACACACAGAGCCCCACACAGATACGTCCATCGTCTCACACATACATCACCGTCTGTATTCATCCCATACAGACCACTGAGATCGACTCAAATCCACACATGCCATCTAGATACATCTACATCCACACGCACATTCCACCCAGATATATCCAACCTTCACACACGCCAAACAGATACACCTCCCGACATGCTTCACTCCCCAGATACACCCATCCTCTCATCCCCACCACACCACCCATTTTCACCCCCACTCCACACACTGCCCACCCAGACGTGTCCTCAAACTCTCCTACACACCCCATCCAGCTATATACATACTCACACATACTCCCAAGTACATACACACCCACACTCTGTGCCCAGATACACAACCAAAGCTCTCACAACACACCATCCTGATATACCCTACTACACACTCTGCCACCCAAGTATATCTGTGCTCTCACTGCCCACCATCCAGATATACCCACACTCAAACCCGCTCCACCCAAAATACACCCACACACTGCCTTGCACACAGCTCAAAAGTACCCACACTTTCTCTCACACACCATCCAGATACACTCACACCTCACACACAGGTATCATCCCGATATACACACTCACACCCCCACTATACCCACACTTACCTCAAACCCAGTTAAACCCAAACTCTCACACCCCATCCAGATACACCTACACACTCTTTCCACAGGAGACATTCACATTCTCACACCCCTACCACACTCAGAAACACCCACACTCTCCCTTACACCTGCACAAAATCCAGACCCTTCCCACTCTTTCTCTCTCTCTCACTTTTTTTTTTGTCGTTGTTGTTTTTGTTTTGGTGGCTAGCCAGTAAGGAGATCCAAACCCGGACCTTGATATTATTAACACTACACTCTAACCAACTGAGTTAAAAAGCCATCCCCCTTCCCACTCTCTCTTAATCACCACCATCCAGATGTACCCACATTCCACAATTCAATTACACCTATACTCTCTCACACACACCACACATACACATCACACCCAGATACAACCCCATACACCATCCAAATACATACATGCATACACCCCCCACTCTCACTCAGATGTGCCCTGATTCTCTCTCTCTTACACACACCATCTAAATATGCCTCATCACACACTTGCATTGCGTAGACACACTTGTGCTCTCACCCACCTGTGTACCACCCAGTCATACCCTCTACCCTGATATACCTATACTCCCTCATATACATACTCTATCCAGAAACACCCACACTCTGTCTTACACACACAACACAGATACAGCCACACTATCAAACACATACACCATCCAGATACACCTTTACTCACACACCCCTCAAACATATACATACCCACACATATTCCCACCCAACCACACCCAAACTCTTACTCATACCATCTTCCACCCAAATAAGCCAATTTACATCACACCCAAACTCACCCCTCCCCTCCCAAATACACCCAAATGTCTCACATACACCTTACCCAGAAATACTCATGCTCTCTCTTACATATAAACAACCCACACCCTTTCTCTCTCTCTCACCAGATATACTACACTTCACTACACACACACACACACACACACACACACACACACACACAGACACACACACACTCCCTACTAAGATATACCTTCACTTACACATACACATTCATATCTAGATTTCTGTCTGGATGGTATAATTTGAGTGGCTGCTCTCTGTGAAAACCATTTACCAACCTAGACCCCATACAATGCCATTTTGTGCTGGGCCTTTGGTGGTGGCAGGATGGGAAGGGAAGTCTGTGTTTCAAAGAATCTTTTTCTAAAGAGTTCATAGACCCCCTTCCCCCAATAGGACATCAGCCATGATTGGTTCCCATTTCTTGGGTATGAGTGATGACAGGAATTATCCTGAGATCCCTACAAAAACCCAGCACATGACAAGGTCAGCAAGGCCCCAGAAGGGGTGTCACGGACTGCTCAGGTGTCACAGCTTGCCAATCTGTAGGATGACTATACAGTTACAGACAGACATGGTCTAGCAGGGCACCACTGACTCTCAGGCTTGCAAATAAATACATGCTGAGGTGCACATAGAGACATACAAACTCATAAGTACCCTCCCTTATCACCCCCTCAGTGATAAGGCTCATCTGCACAAGCCCAAGGCCAAGTATGTCTCTCTCACATACACCATCAGACAGGCACATGCACTAATACCTACACTCAGCCATACACACAAGAACGCTTACAGCAATGTACACTCACGTTGTACGTGTCACACATATACATCCACTTACTCTTTAACAGAAGCATACATGCATGACGTATATTCACATAACATAATGCCCACGACTGACACACATTCACTCAAAAACACAGGTGTACACACAGGCATACTTTCACATGCCCACAGACATGCCAGGCAGACTCTGTATCACACCCAAGGAGACAATGAACAAACATGGACACAGAGAGGCAAGCTCCCCAACGTGTACACACACACCCAGATATGACCACATAAGTATATTCACACGCATTCACATGCCTGTGTAGGGGTAGTCATGCACATAAACACCCAGATATGCACATGCTTGTAAATGAGATGATGTACACATATGCAGACATTATAACACAGACTTGTACACACAACTGGGCATGTACAACTATGAGCATGTTCCCATGCATGTGGACTTGTACACGAATTCATTCCCATATGCACACAATCAGACATGGAAACATAAATGTACTCACAAAGCACACTCACACTATCACAGCCAGATATACATACCATGCACATTCACACATGTTCATATACCCACGTGAGAAGCTACACAAACAAAAAAAGGATCATTTATACCTACATTCCCACAGACAGATTTGGACACAAAGGTATGTTCACACACATGCACATAAGGAAGTAGACTCACATACTCTCACACACACCTGTACATCTGCACTAGAAGAATTGATCCACACTCATCACAGCCACACACATGCAAAGACATTTTCATATATATATACACACACACTCAAAAGCACTTATAGGTCGGAACACCTATAAAATGCACATACATTTTTACATTGTTTTACAACATATGCACCAGAACAAAGATATATAAATACAAACACACAGACATATATGCAAATAATCAGAACTGTACAAACGTACATTCACACACCCATACATACATACACATAGGCATCTTCACACACACACACACACTTAGATGTGCATGAACACACAAGCACATATACAGACATATTCACTCAAACACACACACACACAGAGTCAGATGTTCACACATACTAGCATATACACCCACATATACACTCACAGCCACTCATGGGCATATTCAAACACACATTTACACTCACACTCACACTCAAAAATTCAAACAAAACACATAATGAGACATGAACACCCAAGTATTATGAAATGTAGTTACTCATGCATACCACAATCAGACATGCACTCACACATAATGGTGTACACACAAATGCAATTAGACATATATGCAATTACATCCATTTACCTATGCACACAGCCTTTTGTGTATACAGGCAAATACCGCCCCCATAGCCATACTCACCTACATAATCAAACGTACACACATAAGCATACCCACAAAGTATATTTCTATTCCCACAGTCTCCCCTACCCACACAATTAGTTCTCCCTAGACTAGTGTGCCCATATACACTGACATTTCCCTAATCATGTGTGGACACATAGGTTTGTCTACAGACCATATGCACTCAAATATGTCCACACAAACATACACATAATTTTAAATGCTGGGGAATCCACATACACATTCGCACTCAGGCCTACTCACACAAATACATGACAGACACACCCACACACAAGCATGCTCACACACACACACACTCTCCCATACATGCATGGACATGCACACATATGTGTCCTTATATTCACAAACACACCATTTAGATGCACCTACATTCATATGCACATGTGGGCATACATGAATATACATAATCAGATATAACTACATATTCACCTATTTGAACATGCATACCCAGGCATTCTGAAACCTACACACTCATACACATACAACCAGACATGCACACTCAAAGAAAAACTGATACCGCACACATACAAGCAGACATTCAACAGGCCTATTGGCTCAGAGAAACACACCCAAACTCAGGCTCAGAATCAAACATGCCCATTTGCTCAACCAGACAGACATGCAAAGTCATACCCACCCCTGTACCTACCCAGACACCCACACGTTCACACACGCCATCACATGGCCTACTCACACATAGACTCATACACATCCACAGTGCCCATAAACAGACATGCACACAAAGCTACACGTTTTCAGTTGCACATGTACACCTATGCTCAGGCCAGATGCCTCCAGACCACAGGCTGGGTCCTATTCCTTCCATAGTAAATGCTTTTTCAGAAAAGTGTACTGTGTCTCAAAGCCCCACCCCTCCCTGCCCTGAGGGGAGTCTTCTGGGCTTCAGTATGTGCCCTCTTCTTCCTCCTCCTCTGGTCACTGACTCCTCACTCTGTATTGCCCAAATCTTCACACCCGGAAACCAGCCAGCAGATCCCACTCTCCCCCCACCCCAGGCTCTAGATGAGCAACTCCCTGGGACCCTTCCCCCACAGGCCTGGATGCTGCATGGGCCACACCCCAGCTCTGCCAAAGCCCTGCGATCTCAGAAGCTTCAGTCTTGTCTCCAGGCCCTGCCAACCACTGACCACAGGCCAAACTCTTGCCAAGTCTCCCTTCAACAGGGAGACGCATACATCACCAGGGCCAGGAATGCTGCAGGCTGCAAGCCAGGCCTCTGCTGGCTCACGGAAGCTCAAGCCTGTGTGTGTGTGTGTGTGTGTGTGTGTGTGTGTGTGTGTGTGTGTGTGTGTGTGTGTGTGTGCGCGCGCGTGCACAAACAGGGGCAAGTGCAGGGAAAGAAGCCTGGAGTGGGGTGGGGGTGGGAGGCTCTGCCCACAACCACCACTTATCATTCCCTACAAATGAGAAGTAACAAAATAGAGCTGCTCCTACCTCCCCTCCACTCCACTCCCACCCCCATTTGCCCATCTGCCAAATCTCTGCTGAGACCCTGAAGAAGAGGGACCAGTCCCTCCCCCAAATAAGCAATAACAATCAGAATGTTGACCATGAGCTTTGCTGACATTGGTTCAGTGCCATCTCTATGCACATCCTTTACTTACATGCACCAGCTCATTTAGTCCCTACACACACTCATGAAGGAAGATTACAAGTCTCTTTGACAGACAGGAAAACTGAGGTTCAATAAGTGGCATGCTTCCACCCAAGTTGCAGAGCTAGTAGTTTCCCTGGTAGAATCCATGATCTCTGTGTTTTTCCTGCCCCTCCAGTATAGGGACCTCTGGCCACTGTGCACAAGACCATAAGATCTGGGGGATCCCAGGCACAAACATGGGCATCTGAAATAGAGACAGACAGCCTTGTGCTGGAGGCTGTGGGGATGACTATGTTGTGCCTAGCCCCTGCAGGTTTTCATGTGGCTTGGTCCTTGCCCCCACAGAGCCATCAGGCAGCCTAAGGTCTGATAGTGCTCCCCATCCTCACCTCACCTTCCTTTAGCCCTACAGCAGGTTCATCCCCCTAGCTAGGAAACACAGCAATATCTTCAGTGGTGAGTGAGCAAAAGTCTGTGCTTCCTGTGGGAAGAGACAGGGGAAGGAAGGAAAGAAGGAAGAAAGGAAGGAAGGAAGGAAGGAAGGAAGGAAGGAAGGAAGGAGGGAGGGAAGGAAGTGGGGAGGGAAGGGGGAGGGAAGGGGAAGGGAAGGCGGAGGGAGGGAGGAAGGAAGGAAGAAGGAAAGGAGCGGGGGGGTGGTGGTCAGGGCTGGGAGCAGCTTCTCTGTCATGTCTACCCACTTGCTTGCTACCCAGGTGCTCACAGACACACATATAGACACACACTCTGCAAGCAGGACAAGGAAACTGGAGGAGAGTGGAGGAGGAGGGAGAGGGAGAGGAGGCAGCTGCAGGAGGCTGAGCCTGCCCAGGGTGCAGGCATTGTGAGGGGAACAGGGCTGGGCTCCCTGGCATCCCTTCCGCAGCTAGCACAGAAGGAAATATTAACACAGCCTGGTGTACAAATGCGACTATGATGATAAAAACAGACTCTGTGAGGGGAAACAGGTGGTGGTTCCCTTTCTCATGGGACATTTGGGATTGGGGAAGATGGGGGAAGAGGAAGAGTCCCCAGGCTTGGGTCCCCAAGTGGCCCCTGTGATGGAGAAGAAAGAGAGAGAGACTAAGAGTCAGAGAGAGAGACAGAGAGCATGGCAGTGATGGAGACTCTGAAATGTGTGTGGAGAGACAGAAGAGAAGTCCCAACCCCCCATCCCCAGTGGAGGGATGCTCACTGCTTACCTGGGTGGTATCAGCAGGGCTGTCTTGGAATCCAGGAAGGGGGCTCAGCTGTCTCACCCAGGATAAATCACAGCCCAGGCCACATTGTGGGACCTTCTGTGATCTGGCGGCCAGTGACACTTCTGCTTCTGTTGCCGTGGATACAGCTGGGCTGGTCTAAATCACAGGCATCAGGGGAAGCAGGCACCGGAGGGGTGCACTGGGCAGGGCTGGGGATGCTGGGGAACACCAGGTGGGCAGCACACAGCCCTGGGGTGCCCAACTAGCTGGTAGGTGGGGGTCCGGGCAGGTGCTTTCCCTACTACACACTCCCACCCCCATCTTCTTGCCACCGCCAATCTGGGAGGGGGCCGGCCCTGGCCCCTGCTACCCTCTGTCCGCCTGGCTGCCGATTCCCCCCACCCCCCACCACCCGGCTGCCTGCTGGCCGCCGCCTTTTGTCCTCAGAAGACACGGTCCCCGCGGGGCCTCTGCCAAGCCTCTAGCAGATGCTCAGGGTCCGGGGCTCCTCCCTGGGAGCACACGGGCCATGGCCTGGAAGAGCCCCGAGTTGGAGGGGGTCTCATCCATGCTCACCCCACTCCCCGGAGGTGGCGGGGATAGGGAAGAGGTGCAGGTCCACAGCCAGAGGCAGCGGCAGAGGTGGTGTTGGGGGGGGATGGACGCCAGAAAGAGGGGGTGGGGTGGAGAGAGAGGCTGGCCTGATAGCAGTGTCCCGGGTTTTAGATCCGGGTTGAGGAGGGTGGCTCAGAGCATCCGAGGGGGGTCCTGATGCAAAACGAGAGCACCATGGGCCTGCCGGAGGGACCCTCCTGGCCTAGGAACCACCCCAGCGCACACGAATCTAGGTTCCAAGATGCTTGGGATACGCAGCCTGGATAGGGCATCAGTGGGGAGTCCGGGGTCCTAAGCTGGACCCCATCCGGCCTGTCTGTCCCCCCTCTCCTCGATTTGCACGGTCCCTGCCTCAGGGGCGGGTGGAGGAGGGAGGGAGGCAGGGAGGGAGAGGGAGGGAAGGAGGGAGGCTGAACAGGCAGGGAGACTCCCAGCCTCCAGCCTGGTCCTCCCTGGGGCGGGGCGGGGGGGGAGGGCTGGCCAGGCAGGGGAGCAGCCGGCGGCTGGCTGACGGGTAGGGGATGCTGGAGTGGCGG